>NW_028225572.1:0-287611 GCF_052327205.1 Somniosus microcephalus
CTTCTGATTCACCCTCCAGACTTCACCTTCTCCTTCTCCTTATTCTGCTTCTTCTGATTCACCCTCCAGACTTCACCTTCTGCTTCTCCTTCTTCTGCTTCTTCTGATTCACCCTCCAGACTTCACCTTCTCCTTCTCCTTCTTCTACTTCTTCTGATTCACCCTCCAGACTTCATCTTCTGCTTCTCCTTCTTCTGCTTCTTCTGACTCACCCTCCAGACTTCACCTTCTCCTTCTCCTTCTTCTACTTCTTCTGATTCACCCTCCAGACTTCATCTTCTCCTTCTCCTTCTTCTGCTTCTTCTGATTCACCCTCCAGACTTCACCTTCTCCTTCTCCTTCTTCTGCTTCTTCTGATTCACCCTTCAGACTTCACCTTCTCCTTCTCCTTCTTCTGCTTCTTCTGATTCACCCTCCAGACTTCGCCTACTCCTTCTCCTTCTTCTACTTCTTCTGATTCACCCTCCAGACTTCACCTTCTCCTTATCCTTCTTCTACTTCTTCTGATTTACCCTCCAGTCTTCACCTTCTCCTTCTCCTTCTTCTGCTTCTTCTGATTCACCCTCCAGACTTCACCTTCTCCTTCTCCTTCTTCTGCTTCTTCTGATTCACCCTCCTGACTTCACCTTCTCCTTCTCCTTCTTCTACTTCTTCTGCTTCACCCTCCAGACTTCACCTTCTCCTTCTCCTTCTTCTACTTCTTCTGATTCACCCTCCAGACTTCACCTTCTCCTTCTCCTTCTTCTGCTTCTTCTGATTCACCCTCCAGACTTCACCTTCTCCTTCTCCTTATTCTGCTTCTTCTGATTCACCCTCCAGACTTCACCTCCTGCTTCTCCTTCTTCTGCTTCTTCTGATTCACCCTCCAGACTTCATCTTCTCCTTCTCCTTCTTCTGCTTCTTCTGATTCACCCTCCAGACTTCACCTTCTCCTTCTCCTTCTTCTACTTCTTCTGATTCACCCTCCAGACTTCATCATCTCCTTCTCCTTGTTCTGCTTCTTCTGATTCACCCTCCAGACTTCACCTTCTCCTTCTCCTTCTTCTGCTTCTTCTGATTCACCCTCCAGACTTCACCTTCTCCTTCTCCTTCTTCTACTTCTTCTGATTCACCCTCCAGACTTCACCTTCTCCTTCTCCTTCTTCAACTTCTTCTGATTCACCCTCCAGACTTCACCTTCTACTTCTCCTTCTTCTGCTTCTCCTGATTCACCCTCCAGACTTCACCTTCTCCTTCTCCTTCTTCTGCTTCTTCTGATTCACCCTCCAGACTTCACCTTCTCCTTCTCCTTCTTCTGCTTCTTCTGATTCACCCTTCAGACTTCACCTTCTCCTTCTCCTTCTTCTGCTTCTTCTGATTCACCCTCCAGACCTCACCTTCTCCTTCTCCTTCTTCTACTTCTTCTGATTCAGCCTCCAGACTTCATCTTCTCCTTCTCGTTCTTCTGCTTCTTCTGATTCACCCTCCAGACTTCACCTTCTCCTTCTCCTTCCTCTGCTTCTTCTGATTCACCCTCCAGACTTCGCCTTCTCCTTCTCCTTCTTCTACTTCTTCTGATTCACCCTCCAGACTTCACCTTCTCCTTCTCCTTCTTCTTCTTCTTCTGATTCACCCTCCAGTCTTCACCTTCTCCTTCTCCTTCTTCTGCTTCTTCTGATTCACCCTCCAGACTTCACCTTCTCCTTATCCTTCTTCTACTTCTTCTGATTTACCCTCCAGTCTTCACCTTCTCCTTCTCCTTCTTCTGCTTCTTCTGATTCACCCTCCAGACTTCACCTTCTCCTTCTCCTTCTTCTGCTTCTTCTGATTCACCCTCCTGACTTCACCTTCTCCTTCTCCTTCTTCTACTTCTTCTGCTTCACCCTCCAGACCTCACCTTCTCCTTCTCCTTCTTCTGCTTCTTCTGATTCACCCTCCTGACTTCACCTTCTCCTTCTCCTTCTTCTACTTCTTCTGCTTCACCCTCCAGACCTCACCTTCTCCTTCTCCTTCTTCTACTTCTTCTGCTTCACCCTCCAGACCTCACCTTCTCCTTCTCCTTCTTCTACTTCTTCTGATTCACCCTCCAGACTTCATCTTCTCCTTCTCCTTCTTCTGCTTCTTCTGATTCACCCTCCAGACTTCACCTTCTCCTTCTCCTTCCTCTGCTTCTTCTGATTCACCCTCCAGACTTCGCCTTCTCCTTCTCCTTCTTCTACTTCTTCTGATTCACCCTCCAGACTTCACCTTCTCCTTCTCCTTCTTCTTCTTCTTCTGATTCACCCTCCAGTCTTCACCTTCTCCTTCTCCTTCTTCTGCTTCTTCTGATTCACCCTCCAGACTTCACCTTCTCCTTATCCTTCTTCTACTTCTTCTGATTTACCCTCCAGTCTTCACCTTCTCCTTCTCCTTCTTCTGCTTCTTCTGATTCACCCTCCAGACTTCACCTTCTCCTTCTCCTTCTTCTGCTTCTTCTGATTCACCCTCCTGACTTCACCTTCTCCTTCTCCTTCTTCTACTTCTTCTGCTTCACCCTCCAGACTTCACCTTCTCCTTCTCCTTCTTCTACTTCTTCTGATTCACCCTCCAGACTTCACCTTCTCCTTCTCCTTCTTCTGCTTCTTCTGATTCACCCTCCAGACTTCACCTTCTCCTTCTCCTTATTCTGCTTCTTCTGATTCACCCTCCAGACTTCACCTCCTGCTTCTCCTTCTTCTGCTTCTTCTGATTCACCCTCCAGACTTCATCTTCTCCTTCTCCTTCTTCTGCTTCTTCTGATTCACCCTCCAGACTTCACCTTCTCCTTCTCCTTCTTCTACTTCTTCTGATTCACCCCTCCAGACTTCATCATCTCCTTCTCCTTGTTCTGCTTCTTCTGATTCACCCTCCAGACTTCACCTTCTCCTTCTCCTTCTTCTGCTTCTTCTGATTCACCCTCCAGACTTCACCTTCTCCTTCTCCTTCTTCTACTTCTTCTGATTCACCCTCCAGACTTCACCTTCTCCTTCTCCTTCTTCAACTTCTTCTGATTCACCCTCCAGACTTCACCTTCTACTTCTCCTTCTTCTGCTTCTCCTGATTCACCCTCCAGACTTCACCTTCTCCTTCTCCTTCTTCTGCTTCTTCTGATTCACCCTCCAGACTTCACCTTCTCCTTCTCCTTCTTCTGCTTCTTCTGATTCACCCTTCAGACTTCACCTTCTCCTTCTCCTTCTTCTGCTTCTTCTGATTCACCCTCCAGACCTCACCTTCTCCTTCTCCTTCTTCTACTTCTTCTGATTCACCCTCCAGACTTCATCTTCTCCTTCTCCTTCTTCTGCTTCTTCTGATTCACCCTCCAGACTTCACCTTCTCCTTCTCCTTCCTCTGCTTCTTCTGATTCACCCTCCAGACTTCGCCTTCTCCTTCTCCTTCTTCTACTTCTTCTGATTCACCCTCCAGACTTCACCTTCTCCTTCTCCTTCTTCTTCTTCTTCTGATTCACCCTCCAGTCTTCACCTTCTCCTTCTCCTTCTTCTGCTTCTTCTGATTCACCCTCCAGACTTTACCTTCTCCTTCTCCTTCTTCTGCTTCTTCTGATTCATCCTCCTGACTTCACCTTCTCCTTCTCCTTCTTCTGCTTCTTCTGATTCACCCTCCAGACTTCACCTTCTTCTACTTCTTCTGATTCACCCTCCAGACTTCACCTTCTCCTTCTACTTCTTCTGCTTCTTCTGATTCACCCTCCAGACTTCACCTTCTCCTTCTCCTTCTTCTGCTTCTTCTGATTCACCCTCCAGACTTCACCTTCTCCCTCTCCTTCTTCTGCTTCTTCTGATTCACCCTCCAGACTTCACCTTCTCCTTCTCCTTCTTCTGCTTCTTCTGATACACACTCCAGACTTCACCTTCTCCTTCTCCTTCTTCTACTTCTTCTGATTCACCCTCCAGACTTCACCTTCTCCTTCTCCTTTTTCTGCTTCTTCTGATTCACCCTCCAGACTTCACCTTCTCATTCTCCTTCGTCTACTTCTTCTGATTCAGCCTCCAGACTTCACCTTCTACTTCTCCTTCTTCTGCTTCTTCTGATTCACCCTCCAGACTTCACCTTCTCCTTCTCCTTCTTCTGCTTCTTCTGATTCACCCTCCAGACTTCACCTTCTCCTTCTCCTTCTTCTACTTCTTCTGATTCGCCCTCCAGACTTCATCTTCTCCTTCTCCTTCTTCTGCTTCTTCTGATTCACCCTCCAGACTTCACCTTCTCCTTCTCCTTCTTCTGCTTCTTCTGATTCACCCTCCAGACTTCACCTTCTCCTTCTCCTTCTTCTGCTTCTTCTGATTCACCCTTCAGACTTCACCTTCTCCTTCTCCTTCTTCTGCTTCTTCTGATTCACCCTCCAGACCTCACCTTCTCCTTCTCCTTCTTCTACTTCTTCTGATTCACCCTCCAGACTTCATCTTCTCCTTCTCCTTCTTCTGCTTCTTCTGATTCACCCTCCAGACTTCACCTTCTCCTTCTCCTTCCTCTGCTTCTTCTGATTCACCCTCCAGACTTCGCCTTCTCCTTCTCCTTCTTCTACTTCTTCTGATTCACCCTCCAGACTTCACCTTCTCCTTCTCCTTCTTCTTCTTCTTCTGATTCACCCTCCAGTCTTCACCTTCTCCTTCTCCTTCTTCTGCTTCTTCTGATTCACCCTCCAGACTTTACCTTCTCCTTCTCCTTCTTCTGCTTCTTCTGATTCACCCTCCTGACTTCACCTTCTCCTTCTCCTTCTTCTGCTTCTTCTGATTCACCCTCCAGACTTCACCTTCTTCTACTTCTTCTGATTCACCCTCCAGACTTCACCTTCTCCTTCTACTTCTTCTGCTTCTTCTGATTCACCCTCCAGACTTCACCTTCTCCTTCTCCTTCTTCTGCTTCTTCTGATTCACCCTCCAGACTTCACCTTCTCCCTCTCCTTCTTCTGCTTCTTCTGATTCACCCTCCAGACTTCACCTTCTCCTTCTCCTTCTTCTGCTTCTTCTGATACACACTCCAGACTTCACCTTCTCCTTCTCCTTCTTCTACTTCTTCTGATTCACCCTCCAGACTTCACCTTCTCCTTCTCCTTTTTCTGCTTCTTCTGATTCACCCTCCAGACTTCACCTTCTCATTCTCCTTCGTCTACTTCTTCTGATTCAGCCTCCAGACTTCACCTTCTACTTCTCCTTCTTCTGCTTCTTCTGATTCACCCTCCAGACTTCACCTTCTCCTTCTCCTTCTTCTGCTTCTTCTGATTCACCCTCCAGACTTCACCTTCTCCTTCTCCTTCTTCTACTTCTTCTGATTCGCCCTCCAGACTTCATCTTCTCCTTCTCCTTCTTCTGCTTCTTCTGATTCACCCTCCAGACTTCACCTTCTCCTTCTCCTTCTTCTGCTTCTTCTGATTCACCCTCCAGACTTCGCCTTCTCCTTCTCCTTCTTCTACTTCTTCTGATTCACCCTCCAGACTTCACCTTCTCCTTCTCCTTCTTCTACTTCTTCTGATTCACCCTCCAGTCTTCACCTTCTCCTTCTCCTTCTTCTGCTTCTTCTGATTCACCCTCCAGACTTCACCTTCTCCTTCTCCTTCTTCTGCTTCTTCTGATTCACCCTCCTGACTTCACCTTCTCCTTCCCCTTCTTCTGCTTCTTCTGATTCATCCTCCAGACTTCACCTTCTCCTTCTCCTTCTTCTACTTCTTCTGATTCACCCTCCAGACTTCACCTTCTTCTTCTACTTCTTCTGCATCTTCTGATTCACCCTCCAGACTTTACCTTCTCCTTCTCCTTCTTCTGCTTCTTCTGATTCACCCTCCAGACTTCACCTTCTCACTCTCCTTCTTCTGCTTCTTCTGATTCACCCTCCAGACTTCACCTTCTCCTTCTCCTTCTTCTGCTTCTTCTGATTCACTCTCCAGACTTCACCTTCTCCTTCTCCTTCTTCTACTTCTTCTGATTCACCCTCCAGACTTCACCTTCTCCTTCTCCTTCTTCTGCTTCTTCTGATTCACCCTCCAGACTTCACCTTCTCATTCTCCTTCGTCTACTTCTTCTGATTCACCCTCCAGACTTCACCTTCTCCTTCTCCTTCTTCTCCTTCTTCTGATTCACCCTCCAGACTTCACCTTCTCCTTCTTCGACTTCTTCTGCTACTCCCTCCAGACTTCACCTTCTCCTTCTCCTTATTCTGCTTCTTCTGCTTCACCCTCCAGACTTCACCTTCTCCTTCTCCTTCTTCTGCTTCTTCTGCTTCACCCTCCAGACTTCACCTTCTCCTTCTCCTTCTTCTGCTGCTTCTGCTTCACCCTCCTGACTTCACCTACTCCTTCTCCTTCTTCTACTTCTTCTGATTCACCCTCCAGACTTCACCTTCTCCTTCTCCTTCTTCTGCTTCTTCTGCTTCACCCTCCAGACTTCACCATCTCCTTCTCCTTCTTCTGCTTCTTCTGTTTCACCCTCCAGACTTCACCTTCTCCCTCTCCTTCTTCTGCTTCTTCTGATTCACCCTCCAGACTTCACCTTCTCCTTCTCATTTTTCTGCTTCTTCTGATACACACTCCAGACTTCACCTTCTCCTTCTCCTTCTTCTACTTCTTCTGATTCACCCTCCAGACTTCACCTTCTCCTTCTCCTTTTTCTGCTTCTTCTGATTCACCCTCCAGACTTCACCTTCTCATTCTCCTTCGTCTACTTCTTCTGATTCAGCCTCCAGACTTCACCTTCTACTTCTCCTTCTTCTGCTTCTTCTGATTCACCCTCCAGACTTCACCTTCTCCTTCTCCTTCTTCTGCTTCTTCTGATTCACCCTCCAGACTTCACCTTCTCCTTCTCCTTCTTCTACTTCTTCTGATTCGCCCTCCAGACTTCATCTTCTCCTTCTCCTTCTTCTGCTTCTTCTGTTTCACCCTCCAGATTTCACCTTCTCCTTCTCCTTCTTCTGCTTCTTCTGATTCACCCTCCAGACTTCGCATTCTCCTTCTCCTTCTTCTACTTCTTCTGATTCACCCTCCAGACTTCACCTTCTCCTTCTCCTTCTTCTACTTCTTCTGATTCACCCTCCAGTCTTCACCTTCTCCTTCTCCTTCTTCTGCTTCTTCTGATTCACCCTCCAGACTTCACCTTCTCCTTCTCCTTCTTCTGCTTCTTCTGATTCACCCTCCTGACTTCACCTTCTCCTTCCCCTTCTTCTGCTTCTTCTGATTCACCCTCCAGACTTCACCTTCTCCTTCTCCTTCTTCTACTTCTTCTGATTCACCCTCCAGACTTCACCTTCTTCTTCTACTTCTTCTGCATCTTCTGATTCACCCTCCAGACTTTACCTTCTCCTTCTCCTTCTTCTGCTTCTTCTGATTCACCCTCCAGACTTCACCTTCTCCCTCTCCTTCTTCTTCTTCTTCTGATTCACCCTCCAGACTTCACCTTCTCCTTCTCCTTCTTCTGCTTCTTCTGATTCACTCTCCAGACTTCACCTTCTCCTTCTCCTTCTTCTACTTCTTCTGATTCACCCTCCAGACTTCACCTTCTCCTTCTCCTTCTTCTGCATCTTCTGATTCACCCTCCAGAATTCACCTTCTCATTCTCCTTCGTCTACTTCTTCTGATTCAGGCTCCAGACTACAGCTTCTCCTTCTCCTTCTTCTACTTCTTCTGATTCACCCTCCAGACTTCACCTTCTCCTTCTCCTTCTTCTGCTTCTTCTGTTTCACCCTCCAGACTTCTCCTTCTTCTGCTTCTTCTGATTCACCCTCCAGACTTCACCTTCTCCTTCTCCTTATTCTGCTTCTTCTGATTCACCCTCCAGACTTCACCTCTCCTTCTCCATCTTCTACTTCTTCTGATTCATCCTCCAGACTACAGCTTCTCCTTCTCCTTCTTCTACTTCTTCTGATTCACCCTCCAGACTTCACCTTCTCCTTCTCCTTCTTCTGCTCCTTTTGATTCACCCTCCAGACTTGACCTTCTCCTTCTCCTTCTTCTACTTCTTCTGATTCACCCTCCAGACTTCACCTCCTCCTTCTCCTTCTTCTGCTTCTTCTGCTTCACCCTCCAGACTTCACCTTCTCCTTCTCCTTCTTCTGCTTCTTCTGCTTCACCCTCCAGACTTCACCTTCTCCTTCTCCTTCTTCTGCTTCTTCTGCTTCACCCTCCTTACTTCACCTTCTCCTTCTCCTTCTTCTACTTCTTGTGATTCACCCTCCAGACTTCACCTTCTCCTTCTCCTTCTTCTGTTTCTTCTGCTTCACCCTCCAGACTTCACCTTCTCCTTCTCCTTCTTCTGCTTCTTCTGCTTCATCCTCCTGACTTCACCTTCTCCTTCTCCTTCTTCTACTTCTTCTGATTCACCCTCCAGACTTCACCTTCTCCTTCTCCTTCTTCTGCTTCTTCTGATTCACCCTCCAGACTTCACATTCTCCTTCTCCTTCTTCTACTTCTTCTGATTCACCCTCGAGACTTCATCTTCTCCTTCTCCTTCTTCTGCTTCTTCTGATTCACCCTCCAGACTTCACCTTCTCCTTCTCCTTCTTCTGCTTCTTCTGATTCACCCCCCAGACTTCACCTTCTCCTTCTCCTTCTTCTACTTCTTCTGATTCACCCTCTAGACTTCAACTTCTCCTTCTCCTTCTTCTGCTTCTTCTGCTTCACCCTCCTGACTTCACCTTCTCCTTCCCCTTCTTCTGCTTCTTCTGATTCATCCTCCAGACTTCACCTTCTCCTTCTCCTTCTTCTACTTCTTCTGATTCACCCTCCAGACTTCACCTTCTTCTTCTACTTCTTCTGCATCTTCTGATTCACCCTCCAGACTTTACCTTCTCCTTCTCCTTCTTCTGCTTCTTCTGATTCACCCTCCAGACTTCACCTTCTCCCTCTCCTTCTTCTGCTTCTTCTGATTCACCCTCCAGACTTCACCTTCTCCTTCTCCTTCTTCTGCTTCTTCTGATTCACTCTCCAGACTTCACCTTCTCCTTCTCCTTCTTCTACTTCTTCTGATTCACCCTCCAGACTTCACCTTCTCCTTCTCCTTCTTCTGCTTCTTCTGATTCACCCTCCAGACTTCACCTTCTCATTCTCCTTCGTCTACTTCTTCTGATTCACCCTCCAGACTTCACCTTCTCCTTCTCCTTCTTCTCCTTCTTCTGATTCACCCTCCAGACTTCACCTTCTCCTTCTCCTTCTTCGACTTCTTCTGCTACTCCCTCCAGACTTCACCTTCTCCTTCTCCTGATTCTGCTTCTTCTGCTTCACCCTCCAGACTTCACCTTCTCCTTCTCCTTCTTCTGCTTCTTCTGCTTCACCCTCCAGACTTCACCTTCTCCTTCTCCTTCTTCTGCTGCTTCTGCTTCACCCTCCTGACTTCACCTACTCCTTCTCCTTCTTCTACTTCTTCTGATTCACCCTCCAGACTTCACCTTCTCCTTCTCCTTCTTCTGCTTCTTCTGCTTCACCCTCCAGACTTCACCATCTCCTTCTCCTTCTTCTGCTTCTTCTGTTTCACCCTCCAGACTTCACCTTCTCCCTCTCCTTCTTCTGCTTCTTCTGATTCACCCTCCAGACTTCACCTTCTCCTTCTCATTTTTCTGCTTCTTCTGATACACACTCCAGACTTCACCTTCTCCTTCTCCTTCTTCTACTTCTTCTGATTCACCCTCCAGACTTCACCTTCTCCTTCTCCTTTTTCTGCTTCTTCTGATTCACCCTCCAGACTTCACCTTCTCATTCTCCTTCGTCTACTTCTTCTGATTCAGCCTCCAGACTTCACCTTCTACTTCTCCTTCTTCTGCTTCTTCTGATTCACCCTCCAGACTTCACCTTCTCCTTCTCCTTCTTCTGCTTCTTCTGATTCACCCTCCAGACTTCACCTTCTCCTTCTCCTTCTTCTACTTCTTCTGATTCGCCCTCCAGACTTCATCTTCTCCTTCTCCTTCTTCTGCTTCTTCTGATTCACCCTCCAGATTTCACCTTCTCCTTCTCCTTCTTCTGCTTCTTCTGATTCACCCTCCAGACTTCGCATTCTCCTTCTCCTTCTTCTACTTCTTCTGATTCACCCTCCAGACTTCACCTTCTCCTTCTCCTTCTTCTACTTCTTCTGATTCACCCTCCAGTCTTCACCTTCTCCTTCTCCTTCTTCTGCTTCTTCTGATTCACCCTCCAGACTTCACCTTCTCCTTCTCCTTCTTCTGCTTCTTCTGATTCACCCTCCTGACTTCACCTTCTCCTTCCCCTTCTTCTGCTTCTTCTGATTCACCCTCCAGACTTCACCTTCTCCTTCTCCTTCTTCTGCTTCTTCTGATTCACCCTCCAGACTTCACCTTCTCCTTCTCCTTCTTCTGCTTCTTCTGATTCACCCTTCAGACTTCACCTTCTCCTTCTCCTTCTTCTGCTTCTTCTGATTCACCCTCCAGACCTCACCTTCTCCTTCTCCTTCTTCTACTTCTTCTGATTCACCCTCCAGACTTCATCTTCTCCTTCTCCTTCTTCTGCTTCTTCTGATTCACCCTCCAGACTTCACCTTCTCCTTCTCCTTCCTCTGCTTCTTCTGATTCACCCTCCAGACTTCGCCTTCTCCTTCTCCTTCTTCTAATTCTTCTGATTCACCCTCCAGACTTCACCTTCTCCTTCTCCTTCTTCTACTTCTTCTGATTCACCCTCCAGTCTTCACCTTCTCCTTCTCCTTCTTCTGCTTCTTCTGATTCACCCTCCAGACTTTACCTTCTCCTTCTCCTTCTTCTGCTTCTTCTGATTCACCCTCCTGACTTCACCTTCTCCTTCTCCTTCTTCTGCTTCTTCTGATTCACCCTCCAGACTTCACCTTCTTCTACTTCTTCTGATTCACCCTCCAGACTTCACCTTCTCCTTCTACTTCTTCTGCTTCTTCTGATTCACCCTCCAGACTTCACCTTCTCCTTCTCCTTCTTCTGCTTCTTCTGATTCACCCTCCAGACTTCACCTTCTCCTTCTCCTTATTCTGCTTCTTCTGATTCACCCTCCAGACTTCACCTTCTGCTTCTCCTTCTTCTGCTTCTTCTGATTCACCCTCCAGACTTCACCTTCTCCTTCTCCTTCTTCTACTTCTTCTGATTCACCCTCCAGACTTCATCTTCTGCTTCTCCTTCTTCTGCTTCTTCTGACTCACCCTCCAGACTTCACCTTCTCCTTCTCCTTCTTCTACTTCTTCTGATTCACCCTCCAGACTTCATCTTCTCCTTCTCCTTCTTCTGCTTCTTCTGATTCATCCTCCAGACTTCACCTTCTCCTTCTCCTTCTTCTGCTTCTTCTGATTCACCCTTCAGACTTCACCTTCTCCTTCTCCTTCTTCTGCTTCTTCTGATTCACCCTCCAGACTTCGCCTACTCCTTCTCCTTCTTCTACTTCTTCTGATTCACCCTCCAGACTTCACCTTCTCCTTATCCTTCTTCTACTTCTTCTGATTTACCCTCCAGTCTTCACCTTCTCCTTCTCCTTCTTCTGCTTCTTCTGATTCACCCTCCAGACTTCACCTTCTCCTTCTCCTTCTTCTGCTTCTTCTGATTCACCCTCCTGACTTCACCTTCTCCTTCTCCTTCTTCTACTTCTTCTGCTTCACCCTCCAGACTTCACCTTCTCCTTCTCCTTCTTCTACTTCTTCTGATTCACCCTCCAGACTTCACCTTCTCCTTCTCCTTCTTCTGCTTCTTCTGATTCACCCTCCAGACTTCACCTTCTCCTTCTCCTTATTCTGCTTCTTCTGATTCACCCTCCAGACTTCACCTCCTGCTTCTCCTTCTTCTGCTTCTTCTGATTCACCCTCCAGACTTCATCTTCTCCTTCTCCTTCTTCTGCTTCTTCTGATTCACCCTCCAGACTTCACCTTCTCCTTCTCCTTCTTCTACTTCTTCTGATTCACCCTCCAGACTTCATCATCTCCTTCTCCTTGTTCTGCTTCTTCTGATTCACCCTCCAGACTTCACCTTCTCCTTCTCCTTCTTCTGCTTCTTCTGATTCACCCTCCAGACTTCACCTTCTCCTTCTCCTTCTTCTACTTCTTCTGATTCACCCTCCAGACTTCACCTTCTCCTTCTCCTTCTTCAACTTCTTCTGATTCACCCTCCAGACTTCACCTTCTACTTCTCCTTCTTCTGCTTCTCCTGATTCACCCTCCAGACTTCACCTTCTCCTTCTCCTTCTTCTGCTTCTTCTGATTCACCCTCCAGACTTCACCTTCTCCTTCTCCTTCTTCTGCTTCTTCTGATTCACCCTTCAGACTTCACCTTCTCCTTCTCCTTCTTCTGCTTCTTCTGATTCACCCTCCAGACCTCACCTTCTCCTTCTCCTTCTTCTACTTCTTCTGATTCAGCCTCCAGACTTCATCTTCTCCTTCTCGTTCTTCTGCTTCTTCTGATTCACCCTCCAGACTTCACCTTCTCCTTCTCCTTCCTCTGCTTCTTCTGATTCACCCTCCAGACTTCGCCTTCTCCTTCTCCTTCTTCTACTTCTTCTGATTCACCCTCCAGACTTCACCTTCTCCTTCTCCTTCTTCTTCTTCTTCTGATTCACCCTCCAGTCTTCACCTTCTCCTTCTCCTTCTTCTGCTTCTTCTGATTCACCCTCCAGACTTCACCTTCTCCTTATCCTTCTTCTACTTCTTCTGATTTACCCTCCAGTCTTCACCTTCTCCTTCTCCTTCTTCTGCTTCTTCTGATTCACCCTCCAGACTTCACCTTCTCCTTCTCCTTCTTCTGCTTCTTCTGATTCACCCTCCTGACTTCACCTTCTCCTTCTCCTTCTTCTACTTCTTCTGCTTCACCCTCCAGACCTCACCTTCTCCTTCTCCTTCTTCTGCTTCTTCTGATTCACCCTCCTGACTTCACCTTCTCCTTCTCCTTCTTCTACTTCTTCTGCTTCACCCTCCAGACCTCACCTTCTCCTTCTCCTTCTTCTACTTCTTCTGCTTCACCCTCCAGACCTCACCTTCTCCTTCTCCTTCTTCTACTTCTTCTGATTCACCCTCCAGACTTCATCTTCTCCTTCTCCTTCTTCTGCTTCTTCTGATTCACCCTCCAGACTTCACCTTCTCCTTCTCCTTCCTCTGCTTCTTCTGATTCACCCTCCAGACTTCGCCTTCTCCTTCTCCTTCTTCTACTTCTTCTGATTCACCCTCCAGACTTCACCTTCTCCTTCTCCTTCTTCTTCTTCTTCTGATTCACCCTCCAGTCTTCACCTTCTCCTTCTCCTTCTTCTGCTTCTTCTGATTCACCCTCCAGACTTCACCTTCTCCTTATCCTTCTTCTACTTCTTCTGATTTACCCTCCAGTCTTCACCTTCTCCTTCTCCTTCTTCTGCTTCTTCTGATTCACCCTCCAGACTTCACCTTCTCCTTCTCCTTCTTCTGCTTCTTCTGATTCACCCTCCTGACTTCACCTTCTCCTTCTCCTTCTTCTACTTCTTCTGCTTCACCCTCCAGACTTCACCTTCTCCTTCTCCTTCTTCTACTTCTTCTGATTCACCCTCCAGACTTCACCTTCTCCTTCTCCTTCTTCTGCTTCTTCTGATTCACCCTCCAGACTTCACCTTCTCCTTCTCCTTATTCTGCTTCTTCTGATTCACCCTCCAGACTTCACCTTCTGCTTCTCCTTCTTCTGCTTCTTCTGAATCACTCTCCAGACTTCATCTTCTCCTTCTCCTTCTTCTGCTTCTTCTGATTCACCCTCCAGACTTCACCTTCTCCTTCTCCTTCTTCTACTTCTTCTGATTCACCCTCCAGACTTCATCATCTCCTTCTCCTTGTTCTGCTTCTTCTGATTCACCCTCCAGACTTCACCTTCTCCTTCTCCTTCTTCTGCTTCTTCTGATTCACCCTCCAGACTTCACCTTCTCCTTCTCCTTCTTCTACTTCTTCTGATTCACCCTCCAGACTTCACCTTCTCCTTCTCCTTCTTCAACTTCTTCTGATTCACCCTCCAGACTTCACCTTCTACTTCTCCTTCTTCTGCTTCTCCTGATTCACCCTCCAGACTTCACCTTCTCCTTCTCCTTCTTCTGCTTCTTCTGATTCACCCTCCAGACTTCACCTTCTCCTTCTCCTTCTTCTGCTTCTTCTGATTCACCCTTCAGACTTCACCTTCTCCTTCTCCTTCTTCTGCTTCTTCTGATTCACCCTCCAGACCTCACCTTCTCCTTCTCCTTCTTCTACTTCTTCTGATTCACCCTCCAGACTTCATCTTCTCCTTCTCCTTCTTCTGCTTCTTCTGATTCACCCTCCAGACTTCACCTTCTCCTTCTCCTTCCTCTGCTTCTTCTGATTCACCCTCCAGACTTCGCCTTCTCCTTCTCCTTCTTCTACTTCTTCTGATTCACCCTCCAGACTTCACCTTCTCCTTCTCCTTCTTCTTCTTCTTCTGATTCACCCTCCAGTCTTCACCTTCTCCTTCTCCTTCTTCTGCTTCTTCTGATTCACCCTCCAGACTTTACCTTCTCCTTCTCCTTCTTCTGCTTCTTCTGATTCACCCTCCTGACTTCACCTTCTCCTTCTCCTTCTTCTGCTTCTTCTGATTCACCCTCCAGACTTCACCTTCTTCTACTTCTTCTGATTCACCCTCCAGACTTCACCTTCTCCTTCTACTTCTTCTGCTTCTTCTGATTCACCCTCCAGACTTCACCTTCTCCTTCTCCTTCTTCTGCTTCTTCTGATTCACCCTCCAGACTTCACCTTCTCCCTCTCCTTCTTCTGCTTCTTCTGATTCACCCTCCAGACTTCACCTTCTCCTTCTCCTTCTTCTGCTTCTTCTGATACACACTCCAGACTTCACCTTCTCCTTCTCCTTCTTCTACTTCTTCTGATTCACCCTCCAGACTTCACCTTCTCCTTCTCCTTTTTCTGCTTCTTCTGATTCACCCTCCAGACTTCACCTTCTCATTCTCCTTCGTCTACTTCTTCTGATTCAGCCTCCAGACTTCACCTTCTACTTCTCCTTCTTCTGCTTCTACTGATTCACCCTCCAGACTTCACCTTCTCCTTCTCCTTCTTCTGCTTCTTCTGATTCACCCTCCAGACTTCACCTTCTCCTTCTCCTTCTTCTACTTCTTCTGATTCGCCCTCCAGACTTCATCTTCTACTTCTCCTTCTTCTGCTTCTTCTGATTCACCCTCCAGACTTCACCTTCTCCTTCTCCTTCTTCTGCTTCTTCTGATTCACCCTCCAGACTTCGCCTTCTCCTTCTCCTTCTTCTACTTCTTCTGATTCACCCTCCAGACTTCACCTTCTCCTTCTCCTTCTTCTACTTCTTCTGATTCACCCTCCAGTCTTCACCTTCTCCTTCTCCTTCTTCTGCTTCTTCTGATTCACCCTCCAGACTTCACCTTCTCCTTCTCCTTCTTCTGCTTCTTCTGATTCACCCTCCTGACTTCACCTTCTCCTTCCCCTTCTTCTGCTTCTTCTGATTCACCCTCCAGACTTCACCTTCTCCTTCTTCTACTTCTTCTGATTCACCCTCCAGACTTCACCTTCTTCTTCTACTTCTTCTGCATCTTCTGATTCACCCTCCAGACTTTACCTTCTCCTTCTCCTTCTTCTGCTTCTTCTGATTCACCCTCCAGACTTCACCTTCTCCCTCTCCTTCTTCTGCTTCTTCTGATTCACCCTCCAGACTTCACCTTCTCCTTCTCCTTCTTCTGCTTCTTCTGATTCACTCTCCAGACTTCACCTTCTCCTTCTCCTTCTTCTACTTCTTCTGATTCACCCTCCAGACTTCACCTTCTCCTTCTCCTTCTTCTGCTTCTTCTGATTCACCCTCCAGACTTCACCTTCTCATTCTCCTTCGTCTACTTCTTCTGATTCAGGCTCCAGACTACAGCTTCTCCTTCTCCTTCTTCTACTTCTTCTGATTCACCCTCCAGACTTCACCTTCTCCTTCTCCTTCTTCTGCTTCTTCTGATTCACCCTCCAGACTTCACCTTCTCCTTCTCCTTCTTCTACTTCTTCTGATTCACCCTCCAGACTTCACCTTCTCCTTCTCCTTCTTCTCCTTCTTCTGATTCACCCTCCAGACTTCACCTTCTCCTTCTCCTTCTTCGACTTCTTCTGCTTCTCCCTCCAGACTTCACCTTCTCCTTCTCCTTATTCTGCTTCTTCTGCTTCACCCTCCAGACTTCACCTTCTCCTTCTCCTTCTTCTGCTTCTTCTGCTTCACCCTCCAGACTTCACCTTCTCCTTCTCCTTCTTCTGCTTCTTCTGCTTCACCCTCCTGACTTCACCTACTCCTTCTCCTTCTTCTACTTCTTCTGATTCACCCTCCAGACTTCACCTTCTCCTTCTCCTTCTTCTGCTTCTTCTGCTTCACCCTCCAGACTTCACCATCTCCTTCTCCTTCTTCTGCTTCTTCTGTTTCACCCTCCAGACTTCACCTTCTCCCTCTCCTTCTTCTGCTTCTTCTGATTCACCCTCCAGACTTCACCTTCTCCTTCTCCTTCTTCTGCTTCTTCTGATACACACTCCAGACTTCACCTTCTCCTTCTCCTTCTTCTACTTCTTCTGATTCACCCTCCAGACTTCACCTTCTCCTTCTCCTTTTTCTGCTTCTTCTGATTCACCCTCCAGACTTCACCTTCTCATTCTCCTTCGTCTACTTATTCTGATTCAGCCTCCAGACTTCACCTTCTACTTCTCCTTCTTCTGCTTCTTCTGATTCACCCTCCAGACTTCACCTTCTCCTTCTCCTTCTTCTGCTTCTTCTGATTCACCCTCCAGACTTCACCTTCTCCTTCTCCTTCTTCTACTTCTTCTGATTCGCCCTCCAGACTTCATCTTCTCCTTCTCCTTCTTCTGCTTCTTCTGATTCACCCTCCAGACTTCACCTTCTCCTTCTCCTTCTTCTGCTTCTTCTGATTCACCCTCCAGACTTCGCCTTCTCCTTCTCCTTCTTCTACTTCTTCTGATTCACCCTCCAGACTTCACCTTCTCCTTCTCCTTCTTCTACTTCTTCTGATTCACCCTCCAGTCTTAACCTTCTCCTTCTCCTTCTTCTGCTTCTTCTGATTCACCCTCCAGACTTCACCTTCTCCTTCTCCTTCTTCTGCTTCTTCTGATTCACCCTCCTGACTTCACCTTCTCCTTCCCCTTCTTCTGCTTCTTCTGATTCACCCTCCAGACTTCACCTTCTCCTTCTCCTTCTTCTACTTCTTCTGATTCACCCTCCAGACTTCACCTTCTTCTTCTACTTCTTCTGCATCTTCTGATTCACCCTCCAGACTTTACCTTCTCCTTCTCCTTCTTCTGCTTCTTCTGATTCACCCTCCAGACTTCACCTTCTCCCTCTCCTTCTTCTGCTTCTTCTGATTCACCCTCCAGACTTCACCTTCTCCTTCTCCTTCTTCTGCTTCTTCTGATTCACTCTCCAGACTTCACCTTCTCCTTCTCCTTCTTCTACTTCTTCTGATTCACCCTCCAGACTTCACCTTCTCCTTCTCCTTCTTCTGCTTCTTCTGATTCACCCTCCAGACTTCACCTTCTCATTCTCCTTCGTCTACTTTTTCTGATTCAGGCTCCAGACAACAGCTTCTCCTTCTCCTTCTTCTACTTCTTCTGATTCACCCTCCAGACTTCACCTTCTCCTTCTCCTTCTTCTGCTTCTTCTGATTCACCCTCCAGACTTCACCTTCTCCTTCTCCTTCTTCTACTTCTTCTGATTCACCCTCCAGACTTCACCTTCTCCTTCTCCTTCTTCTCCTTCTTCTGATTCACCCTCCAGACTTCACCTTCTCCTTCTCCTTCTTCGACTTCTTCTGCTTCTCCCTCCAGACTTCACCTTCTCCTTCTCCTTATTCTGCTTCTTCTGCTTCACCCTCCAGACTTCACCTTCTCCTTCTCCTTCTTCTGCTTCTTCTGCTTCACCCTCCAGACTTCACCTTCTCCTTCTCCTTCTTCTGCTTCTTCTGCTTCACCCTCCTGACTTCACCTACTCCTTCTCCTTCTTCTACTTCTTCTGATTCACCCTCCAGACTTCACCTTCTCCTTCTCCTTCTTCTGCTTCTTCTGCTTCACCCTCCAGACTTCACCATCTCCTTCTCCTTCTTCTGCTTCTTCTGTTTCACCCTCCAGACTTCACCTTCTCCTTCTCCTTCTTCTGCTTCTTCTGCTTCACCCTCCAGACTTCACCTTCTCCTTCTCCTTCTTCTGCTTCTTCTGCTTCACCCTCCTGACTTCACCTTCTCCTTCTCCTTCTTCTACTTCTTCTGATTCACCCTCCAGTCTTCACCTTCTCCTTCTCCTTCTTCTGCTTCTTCTGATTCACCCTCCAGACTTCACCTTCTCCTTCTCCTTCTTCTGCTTCTTCTGCTTCACCCTCCAGACTTCACCTTCTCCTTCTCCTTCTTCTGCTTCTTCTGCTTCACCCTCCTGACTTCACCTTCTCCTTCTCCTTCTTCTACTTCTTCTGATTCACCCTCCAGTCTTCACCTTCTCCTTCTCCTTCTTCTGCTTCTTCTGATTCACCCTCCAGACTTCACCTTCTCCTTCTACTTCTTCTGCTTCTTCTGATTCACCCTCCAGACTTCACCTTCTCCTTCTCCTTCTTCTGCTTCTTCCGATTCACCCTCCAGACTTCACCTTCTCCTTCTCCTTCTTCTACCTCTTCTGATCCACCCTCCAGACTTCACCTTCTCCTTCTCCTTCTTCTACCTCTTCTGATCCACCCTCCAGACTTCACCTTCTCCTTCTCCTTCTTCTGCTTCATCTGATTCACCCTCCAGACTTCACCTTCTCCTTCTCCTTCGTCTACTTCTTCTGATTCACCCTCCAGACTACACCTTCTCCTTCTCCTTCTTCTCCTTCTTCTGATTCACCCTCCAGACTTCACCTTCTCCTTCTCCTTCTTCTGCTTCTTCCGATTCACCCTCCAGACTTCACCTTCTCCTTCTCCTTCTTCTACTTCTTCTGATTCACCCTCCAGACTTTACCTTCGCCTTCTCCTTCTTCTACTTCTTCTGATTCACCCTCCAGACTTCACCTTCTCCTTCTCCTTCTTCTACTTCTTCTGCTTCTCCCTCCAGACTTCACCTTCCCGTTTTCCTTCTTCTGCTTCTTCTGATTCACCCTCCAGACTTCACCTTCTCCTTCTCCTTCTTCTACTTCTTCTGATTCACCCTGCAGACTTCACCTTCTCCTTCTCCTTCTTCTACTTCTTCTGATTCACCCTCCAGACTTCACCTTCTCCTTCTCCTTCTTCTGCTTCTTCTGATTCACCCTCCAGACTTCACCTTCTCCTTCTCCTTCTTCTGCTTCTTCTGATTCACCCTCCAGACTTCACCTTCTCCTTCTTCTGCTTCTTCTGATTCACCCTTCAGACTTCACCTTCTCCTTCTCCTTCTTCTGCTTCTTCTGATTCACCCTCCAGACCTCACCTTCTCCTTCTCCTTCTTCTACTTCTTCTGATTCACCCTCCTGACTTCACCTTCTCCTTCTCCTTCTTCTACTTCTTCTGATTCACCCTCCAGACTTCACCTCCTCCTTCTCCTTCTTCTGCTTCTTCTGCTTCACCCTTAGGACTTCACCTTCTCCTTCTCCTTCTTCTGCTTCTTCTGCTGCGCCCTCCAGGCTTCACCGTCTCCATCTCCTTCTTCTGCTTCTTCTGCTTCACCCTCCTGACTTCACCTTCTCCTTCTCCTTCTTCTACTTCTTCTGCTTCACCCCCCTGACTTCACCTTCTCCTTCTCCTTCTTCTGCTTCTTCTGATTCACCCTCCTAACTTCACCTTCTCCTTCTCCTTCTTCTGCTTCTTCTGATTCACCCTCCTGACTTCACCTTCTCCTTCTCCTTCTTCTGCTTCTTCTGATTCACCCTCCAGACTTCACCTTCTCCTTCTCCTTCTTCTGCTTCTTCTGATTCACCCTCCAGACTTCACCTTCTCCTTCTCCTTCTTCTGCTTCTTCTGATTCACCCTCCAGACCTCACCTTCTCCTTCTCCTTCTTCTACTTCTTCTGATTCACCCTCCAGACTTCACCTTCTCCTTCTCCTTCTTCTGCTTCTTCTGATTCACCCTCCAGACTTCACCTTCTCCTTCTCCTTCGTCTACTTCTTCTGATTCAGGCTCCAGACAACAGCTTCTCCTTCTCCTTCTTCTACTTCTTCTGATTCACCCTCCAGACTTCACCTTCTCCTTCTCCTTCTTCTGCTTCTTCTGATTCACCCTCCAGACTTCACCTTCTCCTTCTCCTTCTTCTGCTTCTTCTGCTTCACCCTCCTGACTGCACCTTCTCCTTCTCCTTCTTCTACTTCTTCTGATTCACCCTCCAGTCTTCACCTTCTCCTTCTCCTTCTTCTGCTTCTTCTGATTCACCCTCCAGACTTCACCTTCTCCTTCTACTTCTTCTGCTTCTTCTGATTCACCCTCCAGACTTCACCTTCTCCTTCTCCTTCTTCTGCTTCTTCCGATTCACCCTCCAGACTTCACCTTCTCCTTCTCCTTCTTCTGCTTCTTCTGGTTCACCCTCCAGACTTCACCTTCTCCTTATCCTTCTTCTACCTCTTCTGATCCACCCTCCAGACTTCACCTTCTCCTTCTCCTTCTTCTGCTTCTTCTGATTCACCCTCCAGACTTCACCTTCTCCTTCTCCTTCGTCTACTTCTTCTGATTCACCCTCCAGACTACACCTTCTCCTTCTCCTTCTTCTCCTTCTTCTGATTCACCCTCCAGACTTCACCTTCTCCTTCTCCTTCTTCTGCTTCTTCCGATTCACCCTCCAGACTTCACCTTCTCCTTCTCCTTCTTCTACTTCTTCTGATTCACCCTCCAGACTTTACCTTCGCCTTCTCCTTCTTCTACTTCTTCTGATTCACCCTCCAGACTTCACCTTCTCCTTCTCCTTCTTCTACTTCTTCTGCTTCTCCCTCCAGACTTCACCTTCCCGTTTTCCTTCTTCTGCTTCTTCTGATTCACCCTCCAGACTTCACCTTCTCCTTCTCCTTCTTCTACTTCTTCTGATTCACCCTGCAGACTTCACCTTCTCCTTCTCCTTCTTCTGCTTCTTCTGATTCACCCTCCAGACCTCACCTTCTCCTTCTCCTTCTTCTACTTCTTCTGATTCACCCTTCAGACTTCACCTTCTCCTTCTCCTTCTTCTGCTTCTTCTGATTCACCCTCCAGACCTCACCTTCTCCTTCTCCTTCTTCTACTTCTTCTGATTCACCCTCCTGACTTCACCTTCTCCTTCTCCTTCTTCTACTTCTTCTGATTCACCCTCCAGACTTCACCTCCTCCTTCTCCTTCTTCTGCTTCTTCTGCTTCACCCTTAGGACTTCACCTTCTCCTTCTCCTTCTTCTGCTTCTTCTGCTGCGCCCTCCAGGCTTCACCGTCTCCATCTCCTTCTTCTGCTTCTTCTGCTTCACCCTCCTGACTTCACCTTCTCCTTCTCCTTCTTCTACTTCTTCTGCTTCACCCCCCTGACTTCACCTTCTCCTTCTCCTTCTTCTGCTTCTTCTGATTCACCCTCCTAACTTCACCTTCTCCTTCTCCTTCTTCTGCTTCTTCTGATTCACCCTCCTGACTTCACCTTCTCCTTCTCCTTCTTCTGCTTCTTCTGATTCACCCTCCAGACTTCACCTTCTCCTTCTCCTTCTTCTGCTTCTTCTGATTCACCCTCCAGACTTCACCTTCTCCTTCTCCTTCTTCTGCTTCTTCTGATTCACCCTCCAGACCTCACCTTCTCCTTCTCCTTCTTCTACTTCTTCTGATTCACCCTCCAGACTTCACCTTCTCATTCTCCTTCGTCTACTTCTTCTGATTCAGGCTCCAGACAACAGCTTCTCCTTCTCCTTCTTCTACTTCTTCTGATTCACCCTCCAGACTTCACCTTCTCCTTCTCCTTCTTCTGCTTCTTCTGATTCACCCTCCAGACTTCACCTTCTCCTTCTCCTTCTTCTGCTTCTTCTGCTTCACCCTCCTGACTTCACCTTCTCCTTCTCCTTCTTCTACTTCTTCTGATTCACCCTCCAGTCTTCACCTTCTCCTTCTCCTTCTTCTGCTTCTTCTGATTCACCCTCCAGACTTCACCTTCTCCTTCTACTTCTTCTGCTTCTTCTGATTCACCCTCCAGACTTCACCTTCTCCTTCTCCTTCTTCTGCTTCTTCCGATTCACCCTCCAGACTTCACCTTCTCCTTCTCCTTCTTCTGCTTCTTCTGGTTCACCCTCCAGACTTCACCTTCTCCTTATCCTTCTTCTACCTCTTCTGATCCACCCTCCAGACTTCACCTTCTCCTTCTCCTTCTTCTGCTTCTTCTGATTCACCCTCCAGACTTCACCTTCTCCTTCTCCTTCGTCTACTTCTTCTGATTCACCCTCCAGACTACACCTTCTCCTTCTCCTTCTTCTCCTTCTTCTGATTCACCCTCCAGACTTCACCTTCTCCTTCTCCTTCTTCTGCTTCTTCCGATTCACCCTCCAGACTTCACCTTCTCCTTCTCCTTCTTCTACTTCTTCTGATTCACCCTCCAGACTTTACCTTCGCCTTCTCCTTCTTCTACTTCTTCTGATTCACCCTCCAGACTTCACCTTCTCCTTCTCCTTCTTCTACTTCTTCTGCTTCTCCCTCCAGACTTCACCTTCCCGTTTTCCTTCTTCTGCTTCTTCTGATTCACCCTCCAGACTTCACCTTCTCCTTCTCCTTCTTCTACTTCTTCTGATTCACCCTGCAGACTTCACCTTCTCCTTCTCCTTCTTCTACTTCTTCTGATTCACCCTCCAGACTTCACCTTCTCCTTCTCCTTCTTCTGCTTCTTCTGATTCACCCTCCAGACTTCACCTTCTCCTTCTCCTTCTTCTGCTTCTTCTGATTCACCCTCCAGACTTCACCTTCTCCTTCTTCTGCTTCTTCTGATTCACCCTTCAGACTTCACCTTCTCCTTCTCCTTCTTCTGCTTCTTCTGATTCACCCTCCAGACCTCACCTTCTCCTTCTCCTTCTTCTACTTCTTCTGATTCACCCTCCTGACTTCACCTTCTCCTTCTCCTTCTTCTACTTCTTCTGATTCACCCTCCAGACTTCACCTTCTCCTTCTCCTTCTTCTGCTTCTTCTGCTTCACCCTTAGGACTTCACCTTCTCCTTCTCCTTCTTCTGCTTCTTCTGCTGCGCCCTCCAGGCTTCACCGTCTCCATCTCCTTCTTCTGCTTCTTCTGCTTCACCCTCCTGACTTCACCTTCTCCTTCTCCTTCTTCTACTTCTTCTGCTTCACCCCCCTGACTTCACCTTCTCCTTCTCCTTCTTCTGCTTCTTCTGATTCACCCTCCTAACTTCACCTTCTCCTTCTCCTTCTTCTGCTTCTTCTGATTCACCCTCCTGACTTCACCTTCTCCTTCTCCTTCTTCTGCTTCTTCTGATTCACCCTCCAGACTTCACCTTCTCCTTCTCCTTCTTCTGCTTCTTCTGATTCACCTTCAGACTTTACCTTCTCCTTCTCCTTCTTCTGCTTCTTCTGATTCACCCTCCTGACTTCACCTTCTCCTTCTCCTTCTTCTGCTTCTTCTGATTCACCCTACAGACTTCACCTTCTCCTTCTCCTTCTTCTGCTTCTTCTGATTCACCCTCCTGACTTCACCTTCTCCTTCCCCTTCTTCTGCTTCTTCTGATTCACCCTCCAGACTTCACCTTCTCCTTCTTCTACTTCTTCTGATTCACCCTCCAGACTTCACCTTCTTCTTCTACTTCTTCTGCATCTTCTGATTCACCCTCCAGACTTTACCTTCTCCTTCTCCTTCTTCTGCTTCTTCTGATTCACCCTCCAGACTTCACCTTCTCCCTCTCCTTCTTCTGCTTCTTCTGATTCACCCTCCAGACTTCACCTTCTCCTTCTCCTTCTTCTGCTTCTTCTGATTCACTCTCCAGACTTCACCTTCTCCTTCTCCTTCTTCTACTTCTTCTGATTCACCCTCCAGACTTCACCTTCTCCTTCTCCTTCTTCTGCTTCTTCTGATTCACCCTCCAGACTTCACCTTCTCATTCTCCTTCGTCTACTTCTTCTGATTCAGGCTCCAGACTACAGCTTCTCCTTCTCCTTCTTCTACTTATTCTGATTCACCCTCCAGACTTCACCTTCTCCTTCTCCTTCTTCTGCTTCTTCTGATTCACCCTCCAGACTTCACCTTCTCCTTCTCCTTCTTCTACTTCTTCTGATTCACCCTCCAGACTTCACCTTCTCCTTCTCCTTCTTCTCCTTCTTCTGATTCACCCTCCAGACTTCACCTTCTCCTTCTCCTTCTTCGACTTCTTCTGCTTCTCCCTCCAGACTTCACCTTCTCCTTCTCCTTATTCTGCTTCTTCTGCTTCACCCTCCAGACTTCACCTTCTCCTTCTCCTTCTTCTGCTTCTTCTGCTTCACCCTCCAGACTTCACCTTCTCCTTCTCCTTCTTCTGCTTCTTCTGCTTCACCCTCCTGACTTCACCCACTCCTTCTCCTTCTTCTACTTCTTCTGATTCACCCTCCAGACTTCACCTTCTCCTTCTCCTTCTTCTGCTTCTTCTGCTTCACCCTCCAGACTTCACCATCTCCTTCTCCTTCTTCTGCTTCTTCTGTTTCACCCTCCAGACTTCACCTTCTCCCTCTCCTTCTTCTGCTTCTTCTGATTCACCCTCCAGACTTCACCTTCTCCTTCTCCTTCTTCTGCTTCTTCTGATACACACTCCAGACTTCACCTTCTCCTTCTCCTTCTTCTACTTCTTCTGATTCACCCTCCAGACTTCACCTTCTCCTTCTCCTTTTTCTGCTTCTTCTGATTCACCCTCCAGACTTCACCTTCTCATTCTCCTTCGTCTACTTATTCTGATTCAGCCTCCAGACTTCACCTTCTACTTCTCCTTCTTCTGCTTCTTCTGATTCACCCTCCAGACTTCACCTTCTCCTTCTCCTTCTTCTGCTTCTTCTGATTCACCCTCCAGACTTCACCTTCTCCTTCTCCTTCTTCTACTTCTTCTGATTCGCCCTCCAGACTTCATCTTCTCCTTCTCCTTCTTCTGCTTCTTCTGATTCACCCTCCAGACTTCACCTTCTCCTTCTCCTTCTTCTGCTTCTTCTGATTCACCCTCCAGACTTCGCCTTCTCCTTCTCCTTCTTCTACTTCTTCTGATTCACCCTCCAGACTTCACCTTCTCCTTCTCCTTCTTCTACTTCTTCTGATTCACCCTCCAGTCTTCACCTTCTCCTTCTCCTTCTTCTGCTTCTTCTGATTCACCCTCCAGACTTCACCTTCTCCTTCTCCTTCTTCTGCTTCTTCTGATTCACCCTCCTGACTTCACCTTCTCCTTTCCCTTCTTCTGCTTCTTCTGATTCACCCTCCAGACTTCACCTTCTCCTTCTCCTTCTTCTACTTCTTCTGATTCACCCTCCAGACTTCACCTTCTACTTCTACTTCTTCTGCATCTTCTGATTCACCCTCCAGACTTTACCTTCTCCTTCTCCTTCTTCTGCTTCTTCTGATTCACCCTCCAGACTTCACCTTCTCCCTCTCCTTCTTCTGCTTCTTCTGATTCACCCTCCAGACTTCACCTTCTCCTTCTCCTTCTTCTGCTTCTTCTGATTCACTCTCCAGACTTCACCTTCTCCTTCTCCTTCTTCTACTTCTTCTGATTCACCCTCCAGACTTCACCTTCTCCTTCTCCTTCTTCTGCTTCTTCTGATTCACCCTCCAGACTTCACCTTCTCATTCTCCTTCGTCTACTTTTTCTGATTCAGGCTCCAGACAACAGCTTCTCCTTCTCCTTCTTCTACTTCTTCTGATTCACCCTCCAGACTTCACCTTCTCCTTCTCCTTCTTCTGCTTCTTCTGATTCACCCTCCAGACTTCACCTTCTCCTTCTCCTTCTTCTACTTCTTCTGATTCACCCTCCAGACTTCACCTTCTCCTTCTCCTTCTTCTCCTTCTTCTGATTCACCCTCCAGACTTCACCTTCTCCTTCTCCTTCTTCGACTTCTTCTGCTTCTCCCTCCAGACTTCACCTTCTCCTTCTCCTTATTCTGCTTCTTCTGCTTCACCCTCCAGACTTCACCTTCTCCTTCTCCTTCTTCTGCTTCTTCTGCTTCACCCTCCAGACTTCACCTTCTCCTTCTCCTTCTTCTGCTTCTTCTGCTTCACCCTCCTGACTTCACCTACTCCTTCTCCTTCTTCTACTTCTTCTGATTCACCCTCCAGACTTCACCTTCTCCTTCTCCTTCTTCTGCTTCTTCTGATTCACCCTCCAGACTTCACCTTCTCCTTCTACTTCTTCTGCTTCTTCTGATTCACCCTCCAGACTTCACCTTCTCCTTCTCCTTCTTCTGCTTCTTCCGATTCACCCTCCAGACTTCACCTTCTCCTTCTCCTTCTTCTGCTTCTTCTGGTTCACCCTCCAGACTTCACCTTCTCCTTATCCTTCTTCTACCTCTTCTGATCCACCCTCCAGACTTCACCTTCTCCTTCTCCTTCTTCTGCTTCTTCTGATTCACCCTCCAGACTTCACCTTCTCCTTCTCCTTCGTCTACTTCTTCTGATTCACCCTCCAGACTACACCTTCTCCTTCTCCTTCTTCTCCTTCTTCTGATTCACCCTCCAGACTTCACCTTCTCCTTCTCCTTCTTCTGCTTCTTCCGATTCACCCTCCAGACTTCACCTTCTCCTTCTCCTTCTTCTACTTCTTCTGATTCACCCTCCAGACTTTACCTTCGCCTTCTCCTTCTTCTACTTCTTCTGATTCACCCTCCAGACTTCACCTTCTCCTTCTCCTTCTTCTACTTCTTCTGCTTCTCCCTCCAGACTTCACCTTCCCGTTTTCCTTCTTCTGCTTCTTCTGATTCACCCTCCAGACTTCACCTTCTCCTTCTCCTTCTTCTACTTCTTCTGATTCACCCTGCAGACTTCACCTTCTCCTTCTCCTTCTTCTGCTTCTTCTGATTCACCCTCCAGACCTCACCTTCTCCTTCTCCTTCTTCTACTTCTTCTGATTCACCCTTCAGACTTCACCTTCTCCTTCTCCTTCTTCTGCTTCTTCTGATTCACCCTCCAGACCTCACCTTCTCCTTCTCCTTCTTCTACTTCTTCTGATTCACCCTCCTGACTTCACCTTCTCCTTCTCCTTCTTCTACTTCTTCTGATTCACCCTCCAGACTTCACCTCCTCCTTCTCCTTCTTCTGCTTCTTCTGCTTCACCCTTAGGACTTCACCTTCTCCTTCTCCTTCTTCTGCTTCTTCTGCTGCGCCCTCCAGGCTTCACCGTCTCCATCTCCTTCTTCTGCTTCTTCTGCTTCACCCTCCTGACTTCACCTTCTCCTTCTCCTTCTTCTACTTCTTCTGCTTCACCCCCCTGACTTCACCTTCTCCTTCTCCTTCTTCTGCTTCTTCTGATTCACCCTCCTAACTTCACCTTCTCCTTCTCCTTCTTCTGCTTCTTCTGATTCACCCTCCTGACTTCACCTTCTCCTTCTCCTTCTTCTGCTTCTTCTGATTCACCCTCCAGACTTCACCTTCTCCTTCTCCTTCTTCTGCTTCTTCTGATTCACCCTCCAGACTTCACCTTCTCCTTCTCCTTCTTCTGCTTCTTCTGATTCACCCTCCAGACCTCACCTTCTCCTTCTCCTTCTTCTACTTCTTCTGATTCACCCTCCAGACTTCACCTTCTCATTCTCCTTCGTCTACTTCTTCTGATTCAGGCTCCAGACAACAGCTTCTCCTTCTCCTTCTTCTACTTCTTCTGATTCACCCTCCAGACTTCACCTTCTCCTTCTCCTTCTTCTGCTTCTTCTGATTCACCCTCCAGACTTCACCTTCTCCTTCTCCTTCTTCTGCTTCTTCTGCTTCACCCTCCTGACTTCACCTTCTCCTTCTCCTTCTTCTACTTCTTCTGATTCACCCTCCAGTCTTCACCTTCTCCTTCTCCTTCTTCTGCTTCTTCTGATTCACCCTCCAGACTTCACCTTCTCCTTCTACTTCTTCTGCTTCTTCTGATTCACCCTCCAGACTTCACCTTCTCCTTCTCCTTCTTCTGCTTCTTCCGATTCACCCTCCAGACTTCACCTTCTCCTTCTCCTTCTTCTGCTTCTTCTGGTTCACCCTCCAGACTTCACCTTCTCCTTATCCTTCTTCTACCTCTTCTGATCCACCCTCCAGACTTCACCTTCTCCTTCTCCTTCTTCTGCTTCTTCTGATTCACCCTCCAGACTTCACCTTCTCCTTCTCCTTCGTCTACTTCTTCTGATTCACCCTCCAGACTACACCTTCTCCTTCTCCTTCTTCTCCTTCTTCTGATTCACCCTCCAGACTTCACCTTCTCCTTCTCCTTCTTCTGCTTCTTCCGATTCACCCTCCAGACTTCACCTTCTCCTTCTCCTTCTTCTACTTCTTCTGATTCACCCTCCAGACTTTACCTTCGCCTTCTCCTTCTTCTACTTCTTCTGATTCACCCTCCAGACTTCACCTTCTCCTTCTCCTTCTTCTACTTCTTCTGCTTCTCCCTCCAGACTTCACCTTCCCGTTTTCCTTCTTCTGCTTCTTCTGATTCACCCTCCAGACTTCACCTTCTCCTTCTCCTTCTTCTACTTCTTCTGATTCACCCTGCAGACTTCACCTTCTCCTTCTCCTTCTTCTACTTCTTCTGATTCACCCTCCAGACTTCACCTTCTCCTTCTCCTTCTTCTGCTTCTTCTGATTCACCCTCCAGACTTCACCTTCTCCTTCTCCTTCTTCTGCTTCTTCTGATTCACCCTCCAGACTTCACCTTCTCCTTCTTCTGCTTCTTCTGATTCACCCTTCAGACTTCACCTTCTCCTTCTCCTTCTTCTGCTTCTTCTGATTCACCCTCCAGACCTCACCTTCTCCTTCTCCTTCTTCTACTTCTTCTGATTCACCCTCCTGACTTCACCTTCTCCTTCTCCTTCTTCTACTTCTTCTGATTCACCCTCCAGACTTCACCTTCTCCTTCTCCTTCTTCTGCTTCTTCTGCTTCACCCTTAGGACTTCACCTTCTCCTTCTCCTTCTTCTGCTTCTTCTGCTGCGCCCTCCAGGCTTCACCGTCTCCATCTCCTTCTTCTGCTTCTTCTGCTTCACCCTCCTGACTTCACCTTCTCCTTCTCCTTCTTCTACTTCTTCTGCTTCACCCCCCTGACTTCACCTTCTCCTTCTCCTTCTTCTGCTTCTTCTGATTCACCCTCCTAACTTCACCTTCTCCTTCTCCTTCTTCTGCTTCTTCTGATTCACCCTCCTGACTTCACCTTCTCCTTCTCCTTCTTCTGCTTCTTCTGATTCACCCTCCAGACTTCACCTTCTCCTTCTCCTTCTTCTGCTTCTTCTGATTCACCTTCAGACTTTACCTTCTCCTTCTCCTTCTTCTGCTTCTTCTGATTCACCCTCCTGACTTCACCTTCTCCTTCTCCTTCTTCTGCTTCTTCTGATTCACCCTACAGACTTCACCTTCTCCTTCTCCTTCTTCTGCTTCTTCTGATTCACCCTCCTGACTTCACCTTCTCCTTCCCCTTCTTCTGCTTCTTCTGATTCACCCTCCAGACTTCACCTTCTCCTTCTTCTACTTCTTCTGATTCACCCTCCAGACTTCACCTTCTTCTTCTACTTCTTCTGCATCTTCTGATTCACCCTCCAGACTTTACCTTCTCCTTCTCCTTCTTCTGCTTCTTCTGATTCACCCTCCAGACTTCGCCTTCTCCCTCTCCTTCTTCTGCTTCTTCTGATTCACCCTCCAGACTTCACCTTCTCCTTCTCCTTCTTCTGCTTCTTCTGATTCACTCTCCAGACTTCACCTTCTCCTTCTCCTTCTTCTACTTCTTCTGATTCACCCTCCAGACTTCACCTTCTCCTTCTCCTTCTTCTGCTTCTTCTGATTCACCCTCCAGACTTCACCTTCTCATTCTCCTTCGTCTACTTCTTCTGATTCAGGCTCCAGACTACAGCTTCTCCTTCTCCTTCTTCTACTTCTTCTGATTCACCCTCCAGACTTCACCTTCTCCTTCTCCTTCTTCTGCTTCTTCTGATTCACCCTCCAGACTTCACCTTCTCCTTCTCCTTCTTCTACTTCTTCTGATTCACCCTCCAGACTTCACCTTCTCCTTCTCCTTCTTCTCCTTCTTCTGATTCACCCTCCAGACTTCACCTTCTCCTTCTCCTTCTTCGACTTCTTCTGCTTCTCCCTCCAGACTTCACCTTCTCCTTCTCCTTATTCTGCTTCTTCTGCTTCACCCTCCAGACTTCACCTTCTCCTTCTCCTTCTTCTGCTTCTTCTGCTTCACCCTCCAGACTTCACCTTCTCCTTCTCCTTCTTCTGCTTCTTCTGCTTCACCCTCCTGACTTCACCCACTCCTTCTCCTTCTTCTACTTCTTCTGATTCACCCTCCAGACTTCACCTTCTCCTTCTCCTTCTTCTGCTTCTTCTGCTTCACCCTCCAGACTTCACCATCTCCTTCTCCTTCTTCTGCTTCTTCTGTTTCACCCTCCAGACTTCACCTTCTCCCTCTCCTTCTTCTGCTTCTTCTGATTCACCCTCCAGACTTCACCTTCTCCTTCTCCTTCTTCTGCTTCTTCTGATACACACTCCAGACTTCACCTTCTCCTTCTCCTTCTTCTACTTCTTCTGATTCACCCTCCAGACTTCACCTTCTCCTTCTCCTTTTTCTGCTTCTTCTGATTCACCCTCCAGACTTCACCTTCTCATTCTCCTTCGTCTACTTATTCTGATTCAGCCTCCAGACTTCACCTTCTACTTCTCCTTCTTCTGCTTCTTCTGATTCACCCTCCAGACTTCACCTTCTCCTTCTCCTTCTTCTGCTTCTTCTGATTCACCCTCCAGACTTCACCTTCTCCTTCTCCTTCTTCTACTTCTTCTGATTCACCCTCCAGACTTCACCTTCTACTTCTACTTCTTCTGCATCTTCTGATTCACCCTCCAGACTTTACCTTCTCCTTCTCCTTCTTCTGCTTCTTCTGATTCACCCTCCAGACTTCACCTTCTCCCTCTCCTTCTTCTGCTTCTTCTGATTCACCCTCCAGACTTCACCTTCTCCTTCTCCTTCTTCTGCTTCTTCTGATTCACTCTCCAGACTTCACCTTCTCCTTCTCCTTCTTCTACTTCTTCTGATTCACCCTCCAGACTTCACCTTCTCCTTCTCCTTCTTCTGCTTCTTCTGATTCACCCTCCAGACTTCACCTTCTCATTCTCCTTCGTCTACTTTTTCTGATTCAGGCTCCAGACAACAGCTTCTCCTTCTCCTTCTTCTACTTCTTCTGATTCACCCTCCAGACTTCACCTTCTCCTTCTCCTTCTTCTGCTTCTTCTGATTCACCCTCCAGACTTCACCTTCTCCTTCTCCTTCTTCTACTTCTTCTGATTCACCCTCCAGACTTCACCTTCTCCTTCTCCTTCTTCTCCTTCTTCTGATTCACCCTCCAGACTTCACCTTCTCCTTCTCCTTCTTCGACTTCTTCTGCTTCTCCCTCCAGACTTCACCTTCTCCTTCTCCTTATTCTGCTTCTTCTGCTTCACCCTCCAGACTTCACCTTCTCCTTCTCCTTCTTCTGCTTCTTCTGCTTCACCCTCCAGACTTCACCTTCTCCTTCTCCTTCTTCTGCTTCTTCTGCTTCACCCTCCTGACTTCACCTACTCCTTCTCCTTCTTCTACTTCTTCTGATTCACCCTCCAGACTTCACCTTCTCCTTCTCCTTCTTCTGCTTCTTCTGATTCACCCTCCAGACTTCACCTTCTCCTTCTACTTCTTCTGCTTCTTCTGATTCACCCTCCAGACTTCACCTTCTCCTTCTCCTTCTTCTGCTTCTTCCGATTCACCCTCCAGACTTCACCTTCTCCTTCTCCTTCTTCTGCTTCTTCTGGTTCACCCTCCAGACTTCACCTTCTCCTTATCCTTCTTCTACCTCTTCTGATCCACCCTCCAGACTTCACCTTCTCCTTCTCCTTCTTCTGCTTCTTCTGATTCACCCTCCAGACTTCACCTTCTCCTTCTCCTTCGTCTACTTCTTCTGATTCACCCTCCAGACTACACCTTCTCCTTCTCCTTCTTCTCCTTCTTCTGATTCACCCTCCAGACTTCACCTTCTCCTTCTCCTTCTTCTGCTTCTTCCGATTCACCCTCCAGACTTCACCTTCTCCTTCTCCTTCTTCTACTTCTTCTGATTCACCCTCCAGACTTTACCTTCGCCTTCTCCTTCTTCTACTTCTTCTGATTCACCCTCCAGACTTCACCTTCTCCTTCTCCTTCTTCTACTTCTTCTGCTTCTCCCTCCAGACTTCACCTTCCCGTTTTCCTTCTTCTGCTTCTTCTGATTCACCCTCCAGACTTCACCTTCTCCTTCTCCTTCTTCTACTTCTTCTGATTCACCCTGCAGACTTCACCTTCTCCTTCTCCTTCTTCTGCTTCTTCTGATTCACCCTCCAGACCTCACCTTCTCCTTCTCCTTCTTCTACTTCTTCTGATTCACCCTTCAGACTTCACCTTCTCCTTCTCCTTCTTCTGCTTCTTCTGATTCACCCTCCAGACCTCACCTTCTCCTTCTCCTTCTTCTACTTCTTCTGATTCACCCTCCTGACTTCACCTTCTCCTTCTCCTTCTTCTACTTCTTCTGATTCACCCTCCAGACTTCACCTCCTCCTTCTCCTTCTTCTGCTTCTTCTGCTTCACCCTTAGGACTTCACCTTCTCCTTCTCCTTCTTCTGCTTCTTCTGCTGCGCCCTCCAGGCTTCACCGTCTCCATCTCCTTCTTCTGCTTCTTCTGCTTCACCCTCCTGACTTCACCTTCTCCTTCTCCTTCTTCTACTTCTTCTGCTTCACCCCCCTGACTTCACCTTCTCCTTCTCCTTCTTCTGCTTCTTCTGATTCACCCTCCTAACTTCACCTTCTCCTTCTCCTTCTTCTGCTTCTTCTGATTCACCCTCCTGACTTCACCTTCTCCTTCTCCTTCTTCTGCTTCTTCTGATTCACCCTCCAGACTTCACCTTCTCCTTCTCCTTCTTCTGCTTCTTCTGATTCACCCTCCAGACTTCACCTTCTCCTTCTCCTTCTTCTGCTTCTTCTGATTCACCCTCCAGACCTCACCTTCTCCTTCTCCTTCTTCTACTTCTTCTGATTCACCCTCCAGACTTCACCTTCTCATTCTCCTTCGTCTACTTCTTCTGATTCAGGCTCCAGACAACAGCTTCTCCTTCTCCTTCTTCTACTTCTTCTGATTCACCCTCCAGACTTCACCTTCTCCTTCTCCTTCTTCTGCTTCTTCTGATTCACCCTCCAGACTTCACCTTCTCCTTCTCCTTCTTCTGCTTCTTCTGCTTCACCCTCCTGACTTCACCTTCTCCTTCTCCTTCTTCTACTTCTTCTGATTCACCCTCCAGTCTTCACCTTCTCCTTCTCCTTCTTCTGCTTCTTCTGATTCACCCTCCAGACTTCACCTTCTCCTTCTACTTCTTCTGCTTCTTCTGATTCACCCTCCAGACTTCACCTTCTCCTTCTCCTTCTTCTGCTTCTTCCGATTCACCCTCCAGACTTCACCTTCTCCTTCTCCTTCTTCTGCTTCTTCTGGTTCACCCTCCAGACTTCACCTTCTCCTTATCCTTCTTCTACCTCTTCTGATCCACCCTCCAGACTTCACCTTCTCCTTCTCCTTCTTCTGCTTCTTCTGATTCACCCTCCAGACTTCACCTTCTCCTTCTCCTTCGTCTACTTCTTCTGATTCACCCTCCAGACTACACCTTCTCCTTCTCCTTCTTCTCCTTCTTCTGATTCACCCTCCAGACTTCACCTTCTCCTTCTCCTTCTTCTGCTTCTTCCGATTCACCCTCCAGACTTCACCTTCTCCTTCTCCTTCTTCTACTTCTTCTGATTCACCCTCCAGACTTTACCTTCGCCTTCTCCTTCTTCTACTTCTTCTGATTCACCCTCCAGACTTCACCTTCTCCTTCTCCTTCTTCTACTTCTTCTGCTTCTCCCTCCAGACTTCACCTTCCCGTTTTCCTTCTTCTGCTTCTTCTGATTCACCCTCCAGACTTCACCTTCTCCTTCTCCTTCTTCTACTTCTTCTGATTCACCCTGCAGACTTCACCTTCTCCTTCTCCTTCTTCTACTTCTTCTGATTCACCCTCCAGACTTCACCTTCTCCTTCTCCTTCTTCTGCTTCTTCTGATTCACCCTCCAGACTTCACCTTCTCCTTCTCCTTCTTCTGCTTCTTCTGATTCACCCTCCAGACTTCACCTTCTCCTTCTTCTGCTTCTTCTGATTCACCCTTCAGACTTCACCTTCTCCTTCTCCTTCTTCTGCTTCTTCTGATTCACCCTCCAGACCTCACCTTCTCCTTCTCCTTCTTCTACTTCTTCTGATTCACCCTCCTGACTTCACCTTCTCCTTCTCCTTCTTCTACTTCTTCTGATTCACCCTCCAGACTTCACCTTCTCCTTCTCCTTCTTCTGCTTCTTCTGCTTCACCCTTAGGACTTCACCTTCTCCTTCTCCTTCTTCTGCTTCTTCTGCTGCGCCCTCCAGGCTTCACCGTCTCCATCTCCTTCTTCTGCTTCTTCTGCTTCACCCTCCTGACTTCACCTTCTCCTTCTCCTTCTTCTACTTCTTCTGCTTCACCCCCCTGACTTCACCTTCTCCTTCTCCTTCTTCTGCTTCTTCTGATTCACCCTCCTAACTTCACCTTCTCCTTCTCCTTCTTCTGCTTCTTCTGATTCACCCTCCTGACTTCACCTTCTCCTTCTCCTTCTTCTGCTTCTTCTGATTCACCCTCCAGACTTCACCTTCTCCTTCTCCTTCTTCTGCTTCTTCTGATTCACCTTCAGACTTTACCTTCTCCTTCTCCTTCTTCTGCTTCTTCTGATTCACCCTCCTGACTTCACCTTCTCCTTCTCCTTCTTCTGCTTCTTCTGATTCACCCTACAGACTTCACCTTCTCCTTCTCCTTCTTCTGCTTCTTCTGATTCACCCTCCTGACTTCACCTTCTCCTTCCCCTTCTTCTGCTTCTTCTGATTCACCCTCCAGACTTCACCTTCTCCTTCTTCTACTTCTTCTGATTCACCCTCCAGACTTCACCTTCTTCTTCTACTTCTTCTGCATCTTCTGATTCACCCTCCAGACTTTACCTTCTCCTTCTCCTTCTTCTGCTTCTTCTGATTCACCCTCCAGACTTCGCCTTCTCCCTCTCCTTCTTCTGCTTCTTCTGATTCACCCTCCAGACTTCACCTTCTCCTTCTCCTTCTTCTGCTTCTTCTGATTCACTCTCCAGACTTCACCTTCTCCTTCTCCTTCTTCTACTTCTTCTGATTCACCCTCCAGACTTCACCTTCTCCTTCTCCTTCTTCTGCTTCTTCTGATTCACCCTCCAGACTTCACCTTCTCATTCTCCTTCGTCTACTTCTTCTGATTCAGGCTCCAGACTACAGCTTCTCCTTCTCCTTCTTCTACTTCTTCTGATTCACCCTCCAGACTTCACCTTCTCCTTCTCCTTCTTCTGCTTCTTCTGATTCACCCTCCAGACTTCACCTTCTCCTTCTCCTTCTTCTACTTCTTCTGATTCACCCTCCAGACTTCACCTTCTCCTTCTCCTTCTTCTCCTTCTTCTGATTCACCCTCCAGACTTCACCTTCTCCTTCTCCTTCTTCGACTTCTTCTGCTTCTCCCTCCAGACTTCACCTTCTCCTTCTCCTTATTCTGCTTCTTCTGCTTCACCCTCCAGACTTCACCTTCTCCTTCTCCTTCTTCTGCTTCTTCTGCTTCACCCTCCAGACTTCACCTTCTCCTTCTCCTTCTTCTGCTTCTTCTGCTTCACCCTCCTGACTTCACCCACTCCTTCTCCTTCTTCTACTTCTTCTGATTCACCCTCCAGACTTCACCTTCTCCTTCTCCTTCTTCTGCTTCTTCTGCTTCACCCTCCAGACTTCACCATCTCCTTCTCCTTCTTCTGCTTCTTCTGTTTCACCCTCCAGACTTCACCTTCTCCCTCTCCTTCTTCTGCTTCTTCTGATTCACCCTCCAGACTTCACCTTCTCCTTCTCCTTCTTCTGCTTCTTCTGATACACACTCCAGACTTCACCTTCTCCTTCTCCTTCTTCTACTTCTTCTGATTCACCCTCCAGACTTCACCTTCTCCTTCTCCTTTTTCTGCTTCTTCTGATTCACCCTCCAGACTTCACCTTCTCATTCTCCTTCGTCTACTTATTCTGATTCAGCCTCCAGACTTCACCTTCTACTTCTCCTTCTTCTGCTTCTTCTGATTCACCCTCCAGACTTCACCTTCTCCTTCTCCTTCTTCTGCTTCTTCTGATTCACCCTCCAGACTTCACCTTCTCCTTCTCCTTCTTCTACTTCTTCTGATTCGCCCTCCAGACTTCATCTTCTCCTTCTCCTTCTTCTGCTTCTTCTGATTCACCCTCCAGACTTCACCTTCTCCTTCTCCTTCTTCTGCTTCTTCTGATTCACCCTCCAGACTTCGCCTTCTCCTTCTCCTTCTTCTACTTCTTCTGATTCACCCTCCAGACTTCACCTTCTCCTTCTCCTTCTTCTACTTCTTCTGATTCACCCTCCAGTCTTCACCTTCTCCTTCTCCTTCTTCTGCTTCTTCTGATTCACCCTCCAGACTTCACCTTCTCCTTCTCCTTCTTCTGCTTCTTCTGATTCACCCTCCTGACTTCACCTTCTCCTTTCCCTTCTTCTGCTTCTTCTGATTCACCCTCCAGACTTCACCTTCTCCTTCTCCTTCTTCTACTTCTTCTGATTCACCCTCCAGACTTCACCTTCTACTTCTACTTCTTCTGCATCTTCTGATTCACCCTCCAGACTTTACCTTCTCCTTCTCCTTCTTCTGCTTCTTCTGATTCACCCTCCAGACTTCACCTTCTCCCTCTCCTTCTTCTGCTTCTTCTGATTCACCCTCCAGACTTCACCTTCTCCTTCTCCTTCTTCTGCTTCTTCTGATTCACTCTCCAGACTTCACCTTCTCCTTCTCCTTCTTCTACTTCTTCTGATTCACCCTCCAGACTTCACCTTCTCCTTCTCCTTCTTCTGCTTCTTCTGATTCACCCTCCAGACTTCACCTTCTCATTCTCCTTCGTCTACTTTTTCTGATTCAGGCTCCAGACAACAGCTTCTCCTTCTCCTTCTTCTACTTCTTCTGATTCACCCTCCAGACTTCACCTTCTCCTTCTCCTTCTTCTGCTTCTTCTGATTCACCCTCCAGACTTCACCTTCTCCTTCTCCTTCTTCTACTTCTTCTGATTCACCCTCCAGACTTCACCTTCTCCTTCTCCTTCTTCTCCTTCTTCTGATTCACCCTCCAGACTTCACCTTCTCCTTCTCCTTCTTCGACTTCTTCTGCTTCTCCCTCCAGACTTCACCTTCTCCTTCTCCTTATTCTGCTTCTTCTGCTTCACCCTCCAGACTTCACCTTCTCCTTCTCCTTCTTCTGCTTCTTCTGCTTCACCCTCCAGACTTCACCTTCTCCTTCTCCTTCTTCTGCTTCTTCTGCTTCACCCTCCTGACTTCACCTACTCCTTCTCCTTCTTCTACTTCTTCTGATTCACCCTCCAGACTTCACCTTCTCCTTCTCCTTCTTCTGCTTCTTCTGCTTCACCCTCCAGACTTCACCATCTCCTTCTCCTTCTTCTGCTTCTTCTGTTTCACCCTCCAGACTTCACCTTCTCCTTCTCCTTCTTCTACTTCTTCTGATTCACCCTCCAGACTTCACCTTCTCCTTCTCCTTCTTCTGCTTCTTCTGATTCACCCTCCAGACTTCACCTTCTCCTTCTCCTTCTTCTGCTTCTTCTGATTCACTCTCCAGACTTCACCTTCTCCTTCTCCTTCTTCTACTTCTTCTGATTCACCCTCCAGACTTCACCTTCTCCTTCTCCTTCTTCTGCTTCTTCTGATTCACCCTCCAGACTTCACCTTCTCATTCTCCTTCGTCTACTTCTTCTGATTCAGGCTCCAGACTACAGCTTCTCCTTCTCCTTCTTCTACTTCTTCTGATTCACCCTCCAGACTTCACCTTCTCCTTCTCCTTCTTCTGCTTCTTCTGATTCACCCTCCAGACTTCACCTTCTCCTTCTCCTTCTTCTACTTCTTCTGATTCACCCTCCAGACTTCACCTTCTCCTTCTCCTTCTTCTCCTTCTTCTGATTCACCCTCCAGACTTCACCTTCTCCTTCTCCTTCTTCGACTTCTTCTGCTTCTCCCTCCAGACTTCACCTTCTCCTTCTCCTTATTCTGCTTCTTCTGCTTCACCCTCCAGACTTCACCTTCTCCTTCTCCTTCTTCTGCTTCTTCTGCTTCACCCTCCAGACTTCACCTTCTCCTTCTCCTTCTTCTGCTTCTTCTGCTTCACCCTCCTGACTTCACCCACTCCTTCTCCTTCTTCTACTTCTTCTGATTCACCCTCCAGACTTCACCTTCTCCTTCTCCTTCTTCTGCTTCTTCTGCTTCACCCTCCAGACTTCACCATCTCCTTCTCCTTCTTCTGCTTCTTCTGTTTCACCCTCCAGACTTCACCTTCTCCCTCTCCTTCTTCTGCTTCTTCTGATTCACCCTCCAGACTTCACCTTCTCCTTCTCCTTCTTCTGCTTCTTCTGATACACACTCCAGACTTCACCTTCTCCTTCTCCTTCTTCTACTTCTTCTGATTCACCCTCCAGACTTCACCTTCTCCTTCTCCTTTTTCTGCTTCTTCTGATTCACCCTCCAGACTTCACCTTCTCATTCTCCTTCGTCTACTTATTCTGATTCAGCCTCCAGACTTCACCTTCTACTTCTCCTTCTTCTGCTTCTTCTGATTCACCCTCCAGACTTCACCTTCTCCTTCTCCTTCTTCTGCTTCTTCTGATTCACCCTCCAGACTTCACCTTCTCCTTCTCCTTCTTCTACTTCTTCTGATTCGCCCTCCAGACTTCATCTTCTCCTTCTCCTTCTTCTGCTTCTTCTGATTCACCCTCCAGACTTCACCTTCTCCTTCTCCTTCTTCTGCTTCTTCTGATTCACCCTCCAGACTTCGCCTTCTCCTTCTCCTTCTTCTACTTCTTCTGATTCACCCTCCAGACTTCACCTTCTCCTTCTCCTTCTTCTACTTCTTCTGATTCACCCTCCAGTCTTCACCTTCTCCTTCTCCTTCTTCTGCTTCTTCTGATTCACCCTCCAGACTTCACCTTCTCCTTCTCCTTCTTCTGCTTCTTCTGATTCACCCTCCTGACTTCACCTTCTCCTTTCCCTTCTTCTGCTTCTTCTGATTCACCCTCCAGACTTCACCTTCTCCTTCTCCTTCTTCTACTTCTTCTGATTCACCCTCCAGACTTCACCTTCTACTTCTACTTCTTCTGCATCTTCTGATTCACCCTCCAGACTTTACCTTCTCCTTCTCCTTCTTCTGCTTCTTCTGATTCACCCTCCAGACTTCACCTTCTCCCTCTCCTTCTTCTGCTTCTTCTGATTCACCCTCCAGACTTCACCTTCTCCTTCTCCTTCTTCTGCTTCTTCTGATTCACTCTCCAGACTTCACCTTCTCCTTCTCCTTCTTCTACTTCTTCTGATTCACCCTCCAGACTTCACCTTCTCCTTCTCCTTCTTCTGCTTCTTCTGATTCACCCTCCAGACTTCACCTTCTCATTCTCCTTCGTCTACTTTTTCTGATTCAGGCTCCAGACAACAGCTTCTCCTTCTCCTTCTTCTACTTCTTCTGATTCACCCTCCAGACTTCACCTTCTCCTTCTCCTTCTTCTGCTTCTTCTGATTCACCCTCCAGACTTCACCTTCTCCTTCTCCTTCTTCTACTTCTTCTGATTCACCCTCCAGACTTCACCTTCTCCTTCTCCTTCTTCTCCTTCTTCTGATTCACCCTCCAGACTTCACCTTCTCCTTCTCCTTCTTCGACTTCTTCTGCTTCTCCCTCCAGACTTCACCTTCTCCTTCTCCTTATTCTGCTTCTTCTGCTTCACCCTCCAGACTTCACCTTCTCCTTCTCCTTCTTCTGCTTCTTCTGCTTCACCCTCCAGACTTCACCTTCTCCTTCTCCTTCTTCTGCTTCTTCTGCTTCACCCTCCTGACTTCACCTACTCCTTCTCCTTCTTCTACTTCTTCTGATTCACCCTCCAGACTTCACCTTCTCCTTCTCCTTCTTCTGCTTCTTCTGCTTCACCCTCCAGACTTCACCATCTCCTTCTCCTTCTTCTGCTTCTTCTGTTTCACCCTCCAGACTTCACCTTCTCCTTCTCCTTCTTCTGCTTCTTCTGCTTCACCCTCCTGACTTCACCTTCTCCTTCTCCTTCTTCTACTTCTTCTGATTCACCCTCCAGTCTTCACCTTCTCCTTCTCCTTCTTCTGCTTCTTCTGATTCACCCTCCAGACTTCACCTTCTCCTTCTCCTTCTTCTGCTTCTTCTGCTTCACCCTCCAGACTTCACCTTCTCCTTCTCCTTCTTCTGCTTCTTCTGCTTCACCCTCCTGACTTCACCTTCTCCTTCTCCTTCTTCTACTTCTTCTGATTCACCCTCCAGTCTTCACCTTCTCCTTCTCCTTCTTCTGCTTCTTCTGATTCACCCTCCAGACTTCACCTTCTCCTTCTACTTCTTCTGCTTCTTCTGATTCACCCTCCAGACTTCACCTTCTCCTTCTCCTTCTTCTGCTTCTTCCGATTCACCCTCCAGACTTCACCTTCTCCTTCTCCTTCTTCTACCTCTTCTGATCCACCCTCCAGACTTCACCTTCTCCTTCTCCTTCTTCTACCTCTTCTGATCCACCCTCCAGACTTCACCTTCTCCTTCTCCTTCTTCTGCTTCTTCTGATTCACCCTCCAGACTTCACCTTCTCCTTCTCCTTCGTCTACTTCTTCTGATTCACCCTCCAGACTACACCTTCTCCTTCTCCTTCTTCTCCTTCTTCTGATTCACCCTCCAGACTTCACCTTCTCCTTCTCCTTCTTCTGCTTCTTCCGATTCACCCTCCAGACTTCACCTTCTCCTTCTCCTTCTTCTACTTCTTCTGATTCACCCTCCAGACTTTACCTTCGCCTTCTCCTTCTTCTACTTCTTCTGATTCACCCTCCAGACTTCACCTTCTCCTTCTCCTTCTTCTACTTCTTCTGCTTCTCCCTCCAGACTTCACCTTCCCGTTTTCCTTCTTCTGCTTCTTCTGATTCACCCTCCAGACTTCACCTTCTCCTTCTCCTTCTTCTACTTCTTCTGATTCACCCTGCAGACTTCACCTTCTCCTTCTCCTTCTTCTACTTCTTCTGATTCACCCTCCAGACTTCACCTTCTCCTTCTCCTTCTTCTGCTTCTTCTGATTCACCCTCCAGACTTCACCTTCTCCTTCTCCTTCTTCTGCTTCTTCTGATTCACCCTCCAGACTTCACCTTCTCCTTCTTCTGCTTCTTCTGATTCACCCTTCAGACTTCACCTTCTCCTTCTCCTTCTTCTGCTTCTTCTGATTCACCCTCCAGACCTCACCTTCTCCTTCTCCTTCTTCTACTTCTTCTGATTCACCCTCCTGACTTCACCTTCTCCTTCTCCTTCTTCTACTTCTTCTGATTCACCCTCCAGACTTCACCTTCTCCTTCTCCTTCTTCTGCTTCTTCTGCTTCACCCTTAGGACTTCACCTTCTCCTTCTCCTTCTTCTGCTTCTTCTGATTCACCCTCCTAACTTCACCTTCTCCTTCTCCTTCTTCTGCTTCTTCTGATTCACCCTCCTGACTTCACCTTCTCCTTCTCCTTCTTCTGCTTCTTCTGATTCACCCTCCAGACTTCACCTTCTCCTTCTCCTTCTTCTGCTTCTTCTGATTCACCCTCCAGACTTCACCTTCTCCTTCTCCTTCTTCTGCTTCTTCTGATTCACCCTCCAGACCTCACCTTCTCCTTCTCCTTCTTCTACTTCTTCTGATTCACCCTCCAGACTTCACCTTCTCATTCTCCTTCGTCTACTTCTTCTGATTCAGGCTCCAGACAACAGCTTCTCCTTCTCCTTCTTCTACTTCTTCTGATTCACCCTCCAGACTTCACCTTCTCCTTCTCCTTCTTCTGCTTCTTCTGATTCACCCTCCAGACTTCACCTTCTCCTTCTCCTTCTTCTGCTTCTTCTGCTTCACCCTCCTGACTTCACCTTCTCCTTCTCCTTCTTCTACTTCTTCTGATTCACCCTCCAGTCTTCACCTTCTCCTTCTCCTTCTTCTGCTTCTTCTGATTCACCCTCCAGACTTCACCTTCTCCTTCTACTTCTTCTGCTTCTTCTGATTCACCCTCCAGACTTCACCTTCTCCTTCTCCTTCTTCTGCTTCTTCCGATTCACCCTCCAGACTTCACCTTCTCCTTCTCCTTCTTCTGCTTCTTCTGGTTCACCCTCCAGACTTCACCTTCTCCTTATCCTTCTTCTACCTCTTCTGATCCACCCTCCAGACTTCACCTTCTCCTTCTCCTTCTTCTGCTTCTTCTGATTCACCCTCCAGACTTCACCTTCTCCTTCTCCTTCGTCTACTTCTTCTGATTCACCCTCCAGACTACACCTTCTCCTTCTCCTTCTTCTCCTTCTTCTGATTCACCCTGCAGACTTCACCTTCTCCTTCTCCTTCTTCTGCTTCTTCCGATTCACCCTCCAGACTTCACCTTCTCCTTCTCCTTCTTCTACTTCTTCTGATTCACCCTCCAGACTTTACCTTCGCCTTCTCCTTCTTCTACTTCTTCTGATTCACCCTCCAGACTTCACCTTCTCCTTCTCCTTCTTCTACTTCTTCTGCTTCTCCCTCCAGACTTCACCTTCCCGTTTTCCTTCTTCTGCTTCTTCTGATTCACCCTCCAGACTTCACCTTCTCCTTCTCCTTCTTCTACTTCTTCTGATTCACCCTGCAGACTTCACCTTCTCCTTCTCCTTCTTCTACTTCTTCTGATTCACCCTCCAGACTTCACCTTCTCCTTCTCCTTCTTCTGCTTCTTCTGATTCACCCTCCAGACTTCACCTTCTCCTTCTCCTTCTTCTGCTTCTTCTGATTCACCCTCCAGACTTCACCTTCTCCTTCTTCTGCTTCTTCTGATTCACCCTTCAGACTTCACCTTCTCCTTCTCCTTCTTCTGCTTCTTCTGATTCACCCTCCAGACCTCACCTTCTCCTTCTCCTTCTTCTACTTCTTCTGATTCACCCTCCTGACTTCACCTTCTCCTTCTCCTTCTTCTACTTCTTCTGATTCACCCTCCAGACTTCACCTTCTCCTTCTCCTTCTTCTGCTTCTTCTGCTTCACCCTTAGGACTTCACCTTCTCCTTCTCCTTCTTCTGCTTCTTCTGCTGCGCCCTCCAGGCTTCACCGTCTCCATCTCCTTCTTCTGCTTCTTCTGCTTCACCCTCCTGACTTCACCTTCTCCTTCTCCTTCTTCTACTTCTTCTGCTTCACCCCCCTGACTTCACCTTCTCCTTCTCCTTCTTCTGCTTCTTCTGATTCACCCTCCAAACTTCACCTTCTCCTTCTCCTTCTTCTGCTTCTTCTGATTCACCCTCCTGACTTCACCTTCTCCTTCTCCTTCTTCTGCTTCTTCTGATTCACCCTCCAGACTTCACCTTCTCCTTCTCCTTCTTCTGCTTCTTCTGATTCACCCTCCAGACTTCACCTTCTCCTTCTCCTTCTTCTGCTTCTTCTGATTCACCCTCCAGACCTCACCTTCTCCTTCTCCTTCTTCTACTTCTTCTGATTCACCCTCCAGACTTCACCTTCTCATTCTCCTTCGTCTACTTCTTCTGATTCAGGCTCCAGACAACAGCTTCTCCTTCTCCTTCTTCTACTTCTTCTGATTCACCCTCCAGACTTCACCTTCTCCTTCTCCTTCTTCTGCTTCTTCTGATTCACCCTCCAGACTTCACCTTCTCCTTCTCCTTCTTCTACATCTTCTGATTCACCCTCCAGACTTCACCTTCTCCTTCTGCTTCTTCTCCTTCTTCTGATTCACCCTCCAGACTTCATCTTCTCCTTCTCCTTCTTCGACTTCTTCTGCTTCTCCCTCCAGACTTCACCTTCTCCTTCTCCTTATTCTGCTTCTTCTGCTTCACCCTCCATACTTCACCTTCTCCTTCTCCTTCTTCTGCTTCTTCTGCTTCACCCTCCAGACTTCACCTTCTCCTTCTCCTTCTTCTGCTTCTTCTGCTTCACCCTCCTGACTTCACCTACTCCTTCTCTTTCTTGTACTTCTTCTGATTCACCCTCCAGACTTCACCTTCTCCTTCTCCTTCTTCTGCTTCTTCTGCTTCACCCTCCAGACTTCACCATCTCCTTCTCCTTCTTCTGCTTCTTCTGTTTCACCCTCCAGACTTCACCTTCTCCTTCTCCTTCTTCTGCTTCTTCTGCTTCACCCTCCAGACTTCACCTTCTCCTTCTCCTTCTTCTGCTTCTTCTGCTTCACCCTCCTGACTTCACCTTCTCCTTCTCCTTCTTCTACTTCTTCTGATTCACCCTCCAGACTTCACCTCTCCTTCTCCTTCTTCTGCTTCTTCTGCTTCACCCTCCAGACTTCACCTTCTCCTTCTCCTTCTTCTGCTTCTTCTGCTGCGCCCTCCAGACTTCACCTTCTCCTTCTCCTTCTTCTGCTTCTTCTGATTCACCCTCCAGACTTCACCTTCTCCTTCTCCTTATTCTGCTTCTTCTGATTCACCCTCCAGACTTCACCTTCTCCTTCTCCTTCTTCTACTTCTTCTGATTCATCCTCCAGACTACAGCTTCTCCTTCTCCTTCTTCTACTTCTTCTGATTCACTCTACAGACTTCACCTTCTCCTTCTCCTTCTTCTGCTCCTTTTGATTCACCCTCCAGACTTGACCTTCTCCTTCTCCTTCTTCTACTTCTTCTGATTCACCCTCCAGACTTCACCTCCTCCTTCTCCTTCTTCTGCTTCTTCTGCTTCACCCTCCAGACTTCACCTTCTCCTTCTCCTTCTTCTGCTTCTTCTGCTTCACCCTCCAGACTTCACCTTCTCCTTCTCCTTCTTCTGCTTCTTCTGCTTCACCCTCCTTACTTCACCTTCTCCTTCTCCTTCTTCTACTTCTTGTGATTCACCCTCCAGACTTCACCTTCTCCTTCTCCTTCTTCTGTTTCTTCTGCTTCACCCTCCAGACTTCACCTTCTCCTTCTCCTTCTTCTGCTTCTTCTGCTTCGCCCTCCAGACTTCACTTTCTCCTTCTCCTTCTTATGCTTCTTCTGCTTCACCCTCCAGATTTCACTTTCTCATTCTCCTTCTTCTGCTTCTTCTGCTTCACCCTCCTGACTTCACCTTCTCCTTCTCCTTCTTCTACTTCTTCTGATTCACCCTCCAGACTTCACCTTCTCCTTCTCCTTCTTCTGCTTCTTCTGCTTCACCCTTAGGACTTCACCTTCTCCTTCTCCTTCTTCCGCTTCTTCTGCTGCGCCCTCCAGGCTTCACCGTCTCCATCTCCTTCTTCTGCTTCTTCTGCTTCACCCTCCAGACTTCACCTTCTCCTTCTCCTTCTTCTGCTTCTTCTGCTTCACCCTCCTGACTTCACCTTCTCCTTCTCCTTCTTCTACTTCTTCTGATTCACCCTCCAGACTTCACCTCTCCTTCTCCTTCTTCTGCTTCTTCTGCTTCACCCTCCAGACTTCACCTTCTCCTTCTCCTTCTTCTGCTTCTTCTGCTGCGCCCTCCAGACTTCACCTTCTCCTTCTCCTTCTTCTGCTTCTTCTGATTCACCCTCCAGACTTCACCTTCTCCTTCTCCTTATTCTGCTTCTTCTGATTCACCCTCCAGACTTCACCTTCTCCTTCTCCTTCTTCTACTTCTTCTGATTCACCCTCCAGACTTCACCTTCTCCTTCTCCTTCTTCTACTTCTTCTGCTTCTCCCTCCAGTCTTCACCTTCCCGTTTTCCTTCTTCTGCTTCTTCTGATTCACCCTCCAGACTTCACCTTCTCCTTCTCCTTCTTCTACTTCTTCTGATTCACCCTGCAGACGTCACCTTCTCCTTCTCCTTCTTCTACTTCTTCTGATTCACCCTCCAGACTTCACCTTCTCCTTCTCCTTCTTCTGCTTCTTCTGATTCACCCTCCAGACTTCACCTTCTCCTTCTCCTTCTTCTGCTTCTTCTGATTCACCCTCCAGACTTCACCTTCTCCTTCTTCTGCTTCTTCTGATTCACCCTTCAGACATCACCTTGTCCTTCTCCTTCTTCTGCTTCTTCTGATTCACCCTCCAGACCTCACCTTCTCCTTCTCCTTCTTCTACTTCTTCTGATTCACCCTCCTGACTTCACCTTCTCCTTCTCCTTCTTCTACTTCTTCTGATTCACCCTCCAGACTTCACCTTCTCCTTCTCCTTCTTCTGCTTCTTCTGCTTCACCCTTAGGACTTCACCTTCTCCTTCTCCTTCTTCTGCTTCTTCTGCTGCGCCCTCCAGGCTTCACCGTCTCCATCTCCTTCTTCTGCTTCTTCTGCTTCACCCTCCTGACTTCACCTTCTCCTTCTCCTTCTTCTACTTCTTCTGCTTCACCCCCCTGACTTCACCTTCTCCTTCTCCTTCTTCTGCTTCTTCTGATTCACCCTCCTAACTTCACCTTCTCCTTCTCCTTCTTCTGCTTCTTCTGATTCACCCTCCTGACTTCACCTTCTCCTTCTCCTTCTTCTGCTTCTTCTGATTCACCCTCCAGACTTCACCTTCTCCTTCTCCTTCTTCTGCTTCTTCTGCTGCGCCCTCCAGACTTGACCTTCTCCTTCTCCTTCTTCTGCTTCTTCTGATTCACCCTCCAGACTTCACCTTCTCCTTCTCCTTATTCTGCTTCTTCTGATTCACCCTCCAGACTTCACCTTCTCCTTCTCCTTCTTCTACTTCTTCTGATTCATCCTCCAGACTACAGCTTCTCCTTCTCCTTCTTCTACTTCTTCTGATTCACTCTCCAGACTTCACCTTCTCCTTCTCCTTCTTCTGCTCCTTTTGATTCACCCTCCAGACTTGACCTTCTCCTTCTCCTTCTTCTACTTCTTCTGATTCACCCTCCAGACTTCACCTCCTCCTTCTCCTTCTTCTGCTTCTTCTGCTTCACCCTCCAGACTTCACCTTCTCCTTCTCCTTCTTCTGCTTCTTCTGCTTCACCCTCCAGACTTCACCTTCTCCTTCTCCTTCTTCTGCTTCTTCTGCTTCACCCTCCTTACTTCACCTTCTCCTTCTCCTTCTTCTACTTCTTGTGATTCACCCTCCAGACTTCACCTTCTCCTTCTCCTTCTTCTGCTTCTTCTGCTTCACCCTCCAGATTTCACTTTCTCCTTCTCCTTCTTCTGCTTCTTCTGCTTCACCCTCCTGACTTCACCTTCTCCTTCTCCTTCTTCTACTTCTTCTGATTCACCCTCCAGACTTCACCTTCTCCTTCTCCTTCTTCTGCTTCTTCTGCTTCACCCTTAGGACTTCACCTTCGCCTTCTCCTTCTTCTGCTTCTTCTGCTGCGCCCTCCAGGCTTCACCGTCTCCATCTCCTTCTTCTGCTTCTTCTGCTTCACCCTCCTGACTTCACCTTCTCCTTCTCCTTCTTCTACTTCTTCTGCTTCACCCCCCTGACTTCACCTTCTCCTTCTCCTTCTTCTGCTTCTTCTGATTCACGCTCCTAACTTCACCTTCTCCTTCTCCTTCTTCTGCTTCTTCTGATTCACCCTCCTGACTTCACCTTCTCCTTCTCCTTCTTCTGCTTCTTCTGATTCCCCCTCCAGACTTCACCTTCTCCTTCTCCTTCTTCTGCTTCTTCTGATTCACCCTCCAGACTTCACCTTCTCCTTCTCCTTCTTCTGCTTCTTCTGATTCACCCTCCAGACCTCACCTTCTCCTTCTCCTTCTTCTACTTCTTCTGATTCACCCTCCAGACTTCATCTTCTCCTTCTCCTTCTTCTGCTTCTTCTGATTCACGCTCCAGACTTCATCTTCTACTTCTCCTTCTTCTGCTTCTTCTGATTCACCCTCCAGACTTCAGCATCTCCTTCTCCTTCTTCTACTTCTTCTGATTCACCCTCCAGACTCCACCTTCTCCTTCTCCTTCTTCTCCTTCTTCTGATTCACCCTCCAGTCTTCACCTTCTTCTCCTTCTTCTGCTTCTTCTGCTTCACCCTCCAGACTTCACCTTCTCCTTCTCTTTCTTCTGCTTCTTCTGATTCACCCTCCAGACTTCACCTTCTCCTTCTCCTTCTTCTGAGTCTTCAGATTCACCCTCCAGACTTCACCTTCTCCTTCTCCTTCTTCTGCTTCTTCTGATTCACCCTCCTGACTTCACCTTCTCCTTCTCCTTCTTCTACTTCTTCTGATTCACCCTCCTGACTTCACCTTCTCCTTCTCCTTCTTCTACTTCTTCTGCTTCACTCTCCAGACTTCACCTTCACCTTCTCCTTCTTCTACTTCTTCTGATTCACCCTCCAGACTTCACCTTCTCCTTCTCCTGCTTCTTCTGATTCACCCTCCAGACTTCACCTTCTCCTTCTCCTTAATCTGCTTCTTCTGATTCACCCTCCAGACTTCACCTTCTCCTTCTCCTTCTTCTGCTTCTTCTGATTCACCCTCCAGACTTCATCTTCTCCTTCTCCTTCTTCTGCTTCTTCTGATTCACCCTCCAGACTTCACCTTATCCTTCTCCTTCTTCTACTTCTTCTGATTCACCCTCCAGACTTCACCTTCTCCTTCTCCTTCTTCTGCTTCTTCTGCTTCACCCTCCAGACTTCACCTTCTCCTTCTCCTTCTTCTACTTCTTCTGATTCACCCTCCAGACTTCACCTTCTCCTTCTCCTTCTTCTGCTTCTTCTGCTTCACCCTCCAGACTTCACCTTCTCCTTCTCCTTCTTCCACTTCTTCTGATTCACCCTCCAGACTTCACCTTCTCCTTCTCCTTCTTCTACTTCTTCTGATTCACCCTCCAGACTTCACCTTCTCCTTTTCCTTCTTCTACTTCTTCTGATTCACCCTCCTGACTTCACCTTGTCCTTCTCCTTCTTCTGCTTCTTCTGCTTCACCCTCCAGACTTCACCTTCTCCTTCTCCTTCTTCTGCTTCACCCTCCAGACTTCACCTTCTCCTTCTCCTTCTTCTGCTTCACCCTCCAGACTTCACCTTCTCCTTCTCCTTCTTCTGCTTCTTCTGCATCACCCTCCTTACTTCACCTTCTCCTTCTCCTTCTTCTACTTCTTCTGATTCACCCTCCAGACTTCACCTTCTCCTTTTCCTTCTTCTGCTTCTTCTGCTTCACCCTCCAGACTTCACCTTCTCCTTCTCCTTCTTCTGCTTCTTCTGCTTCACCCTCCAGATTTCACCTTCTCCTTCTCCTTCTTCTGCTTCTTCTGCTTCACCCTCCTGACTTCACCTTCTCCTTCTCCTTCTTCTACTTCTTCTGATTCACCCTCCAGACTTCACCTTCTCCTTCTCCTTCTTCTGCTTCTTCTGCTTCACCCTTAGGACTTCACCTTCTCCTTCTCCTTCTTCTGCTTCTTCTGCTGCGCCCTCCAGACTTCACCGTCTCCATCTCCTTCTTCTGCTTCTTCTGATTCACCCTCCTGACTTCACCTTCTCCTTCTCCTTCTTCTGCTTCTTCTGCTTCACCCTCCTGACTTCACCTTCTCCTTCTCCTTCTTCTACTTCTTCTGCTTCACCCCCCTGACCTCAACTTCTCCTTCTCCTTCTTCTGCTTCTTCTGATTCACCCTCCTAACTTCACCTTCTCCTTCTCCTTCTTCTGCTTCTTCTGATTCACCCTCCTGACTTCACCTTCTCCTTCTCCTTCTTCTGCTTCTTCTGATTCACCCTCCAGACTTCACCTTCTCCTTCTCCTGCTTCTGCTTCTTCTGATTCACCCTCCAGACTTCACCTTCTCCTTCTCCTTCTTCTGCTTCTTCTGATTCACCCTCCAGACCTCACCTTCTCCTTCTCCTTCTTCTACTTCTTCTGATTCACCCTCCAGACTTCATCTTCTCCTTCTCCTTCTTCTGCTTCTTCTGATTCACGCTCCAGACTTCATCTTCTACTTCTCCTTCTTCTGCTTCTTCTGATTCACCCTCCAGACTTCACCTTCTCCTTCTCCTTCTTCTACTTCTTCTGATTCACCCTCCAGACTTCACCTGCTCCTTCTCCTTCTTCTACTTCTTCTGATTCACTCTCCAGTCTTCATCTTCTCCTTCTCCTTCTTCTGCTTCTTCTGCTTCACCCTCCAGACTTCACCTTCTCCTTCTCTTTCTTCTGCTTCTTCTGATTCACCCTCCAGACTTCACCTTCTCCTTCTCCTTCGTCTGATTCTTCTGATTCACCCTCCAGACTTCACCTTCTCCTTCTCCTTCTTCTGCTTCTTCTGATTCACCCTCCTGACTTCACCTTCTCCTTCTCCTTCTTCTACTTCTTCTGATTCACCCTCCTGACTTCACCTTCTCCTTCTCCTTCTTCTACTTCTTCTGCTTCACCCTCCAGACTTCACCTTCTCCTTCTCCTTCTTCTACTTCTTCTGATTCACCCTCCAGACTTCACCTTCTCCTTCTCCTTCTTCTGCTTCTTCTGATTCACCCTCCAGACTTCACATTCTCCTTCTCCTTATTCTGCTTCTTCTGATTCACCCTCCAGACTTCACCTTCTCCTTCTCCTTCTTCTGCTTCTTCTGATTCACCCTCCAGACTTCACCTTCTCCTTCTCCTTCTTCTGCTTCTGCTGATTCACCCTCCAGACTTCACCTTCTCCTTCTCCTTCTTCTACTTCTTCTGATTCACCCTCCAGACTTCACCTTCTCCTTCTCCTTCTTCTGCTTCTTCTGATTCACCCTCCAGACTTCACCTTCTCCTTCTCCTTCTTCTGCTTCTTCTGATTCACCCTCCAGACTTCGCCTTCTCCTTCTCCTTCTTCTACTTCTTCTGATTCACCCTCCAGACTTCACCTTCTCCTTCTCCTTCTTCTACTTCTTCTGATTCACCCTCCAGACTTCACCTTCTCCTTCTCCTTCTTCTGCTTCTTCTGATTCACCCTCCAGACTTTACCTTCTCCTTCTCCTTCTTCTGCTTCTTCTGATTCACCCTCCAGACTTCACCTTCTCCTTCTCCTTCTTCTGCTTCTTCTGATTCACCCTTCAGACTTCACCTTCTCCTTCTCCTTCTTCTGCTTCTTCTGATTCACCCTCCAGACCTCACCTTCTCCTTCTCCTTCTTCTACTTCTTCTGATTCACCCTCCAGACTTCATCTTCTCCTTCTCCTTCTTCTGCTACTTCTGATTCACCCTCCAGACTTCACCTTCTCCTTCTCCTTCTTCTGCTTCTTCTGATTCACCCTCCAGACTTCGCCTTCTCCTTCTCCTTCTTCTACTTCTTCTGATTCACCCTCCAGACTTCACCTTCTCCTTCTCCTTCTTCTACTTCTTCTGGTTCACCCTCCAGTCTTCACCTTCTCCTTCTCCTTCTTCTGCTTCTTCTGATTCACCCTCCAGACTTCACCTTCTCCTTCTCCTTCTTCTGCTTCTTCTGATTCACCCTCCTGACTTCACCTTCTCCTTCTCCTTCTTCTGCTTCTTCTGATTCACCCTCCAGACTTCACCTTCTCCTTCTCCTTCTTCTACTTCTTCTGATTCACCCTCCAGACTTCACCTTCTCCTTCTACTTCTTCTGCTTCTTCTGATTCACCCTCCAGACTTCACCTTCTCCTTCTCCTTCTTCTGCTTCTTCCGATTCACCCTCCAGACTTCACCTTCTCCTTCTCCTTCTTCTGCTTCTTCTGGTTCACCCTCCAGACTTCACCTTCTCCTTATCCTTCTTCTACCTCTTCTGATCCACCCTCCAGACTTCACCTTCTCCTTCTCCTTCTTCTGCTTCTTCTGATTCACCCTCCAGACTTCACCTTCTCCTTCTCCTTCGTCTACTTCTTCTGATTCACCCTCCAGACTACACCTTCTCCTTCTCCTTCTTCTCCTTCTTCTGATTCACCCTCCAGACTTCACCTTCTCCTTCTCCTTCTTCTGCTTCTTCCGATTCACCCTCCAGACTTCACCTTCTCCTTCTCCTTCTTCTACTTCTTCTGATTCACCCTCCAGACTTTACCTTCGCCTTCTCCTTCTTCTACTTCTTCTGATTCACCCTCCAGACTTCACCTTCTCCTTCTCCTTCTTCTACTTCTTCTGCTTCTCCCTCCAGACTTCACCTTCCCGTTCTCCTTCTTCTGCTTCTTTTGATTCACCCTCCAGACTTCATCTTCTCCTTCTCCTTCTTCTACTTCTTCTGATTCACCCTGCAGACTTCACCTTCTCCTTCTCCTTCTTCTACTTCTTCTGATTCACCCTCCAGACTTCACCTTCTCCTTCTCCTTCTTCTGCTTCTTCTGATTCACCCTCCAGACTTCACCTTCTCCTTCTCCTTCTTCTGCTTCTTCTGATTCACCCTCCAGACTTCACCTTCTCCTTCTTCTGCTTCTTCTGATTCACCCTTCAGACTTCACCTTCTCCTTCTCCTTCTTCTGCTTCTTCTGATTCACCCTCCAGACCTCACCTTCTCCTTCTCCTTCTTCTACTTCTTCTGATTCACCCTCCAGACTTCATCTTCTCCTTCTCCTTCTTCTGCTTCTTCTGATTCACCCTCCAGACTTCACCTTCTCCTTCTCCTTCTTCTGCTTCTTCTGATTCACCCTCCAGACTTCGCCTTCTCCTTCTCCTTCTTCTACTTCTTCTGATTCGCCCTCCAGACTTCACCTTCTCCTTCTCCTTCTTCTGCTTCTTCTGATTCACCCTCCAGACTTCACCTTCTCCTTCTCCTTCTTCTGCTTCTTCTGATTCACCCTCCTGACTTCACCTTCTCCTTCTCCTTCTTCTGCTTCTTCTGATTCACCCTCCAGACTTCACCTTCTCCTTCTCCTTCTTCTACTTCTTCTGATTCACCCTCCAGACTTCACCTTCTCCTTCTACTTCTTCTACTTCTTCTGATTCACCCTCCAGAATTCACCTTCTCCTTCTCCTTCTTCTGCTTCGTCTGATTCACCCTCCAGACTTCACCTTCTCCTTCTCCTTCTTCTGCTTCTTCTGGTTCACCCTCCAGACTTCACCTTCTCCTTATCCTTCTTCTACCTCTTCTGATTCACCCTCCAGACTTCACCTTCTCCTTTTCCTTCTTCTGCTTCTTCTGATTCACCCTCCAGATTTCACCTTCTCCTTCTCCTTCGTCTACTTCTTCTGATTCACCCTCCAGACTACACCTTCTCCTTCTCCTTCTTCTACTTCTTCTGATTCACCCTCCAGACTTCACCTTCTCCTTCTCCTTCTTATGCTTCTTCCGATTCACCCTCCAGACTTCACCTTCTCCTTCTCCTTCTTCTACTTCTTCTGATTCACCCTCCAGACTTTCCCTTCGCCTTCTCCTTCTTCTACTTCTTCTGATTCACCCTCCAGACTTCACCTTCTCCTTCTCCTTCTTCTACTTCTTCTGATTCACCCTCCAGACTTCACCTTCTCCTTCTCCTTCTTCTACTTCTTCTGATTCACCCTCCTGACTTCACCTTCTCCTTCTCCTTCTGCTGCTTCTTCTGCTTCACCCTCCAGACTTCACCTTCTCCTTCTCCTTCTTCTGCTTCTTCTGCTTCACCCTCCAGACTTCACCTTCTCCTTCTCCTTCTTCTGCTTCTTCTGCTTCACCCTCCTGACTTCACCTTCTTCTTCTCCTTCTTCTACTTCTTCTGATTCACCATCCAGACTTCACCTTCTCCTTCTCCTTCTTCTGCTTCTTCTGCTTCAACCTCCTGACTTCACCTTCTCCTACTCCTTCTTCTACTTCTTCTGTTTCACCCTCCAGACTTCACCTTCTCCTTCTCCTTCTTCTGCTTCTTCTGCTTCACCCTCCAGACTGCACCTTCTCCTTCTCCTTCTTCTGCTTCTTCTGCTGCACCCTCCAGACTTCAGCTTCTCCTTCTCCTTCTTCTGCTTCTTCTGCTTCACCCTCCTGACTTCACCTTCTCCTTCTCCTTCTTCTACTTCTTCTGCTTCACCCCCCTGACTTCACCTTCTCCTTCTCCTTCTTCTGCTTCTTCTGATTCACACTCCTAACTTCACCTTCTCCTTCTCCTTCTTCTCCTTCTTCTGATTCACCCTCCAGACTTCACCTTCTCCTTCTCCTTCTTCTGCTTCTTCTGATTCACCCTCCAGACCTCACCTTCTCCTTCTCCTTCTTCTACTTCTTCTGATTCACCCTCCAGACTTCATCTTCTCCTTCTTCTTCTTCTGCTTCTTCTGATTCACCCTCCAGACTTCACCTTCTCCTTCTCCTTATTCTGCTTCTTCTGATTCACCCTCCAGACTTCACCTTCTCCTTCAACTTCTTCTACTTCTTCTGATTCACCCTCCAGACTTCACCTTCTCCTTCTCCTTCTTCTACTTCTTCTGATTCACCCTCCAGTCTTCACCTTCTCCTTCTCCTTCTTCTGTTTCTTCTGCTTCACCCTCCAGACATGACCTTCTCCTTCTCTTTCTTCTGCTTCTTCTGATTCACCCTCCAGACTTCACCTTCTCCTTCTCCTTCTTCTGATTCTTCTGATTCACCATCCAGACTTCACCTTCTCCTTCTCCTTCTTCAGCTTCTTCTGATTCACCCTCCTGACTTCACCTTCTCCTTCTCCTTCTTCTACTTCTTCTGATTCACCCTCCTGACTTCACCTTCTCCTTCTCCTTCTTCTACTTCTTCTGCTTCACCCTCCAGACTTCACCTTCTCCTTCTCCTTCTTCTACTTCTTCTGATTCACCCTCCAGACTTCACCTTCTCCTTCTTCTGCTTCTTCTGATTCACCCTCCAGACTTCACCTTCTCCTTCTCCTTCTTCTACTTCTTCTGATTCACCCTCCAGACTTCATCTTCTCCTTCTCCTTATTCTGCTCCTTCTGATTCACCCTCCAGACTTCACCTTCTCCTTCTCCTTCTTCTGCTTCTTCTGATTGACCCTCCAGACTTCACCTTCTCCTTCTCCTTCTTCTGCTTCTGCTGATTCACCCTCCAGACTTCACCTTCTCCTTCTCCTTCTTCTACTTCTTCTGATTCACCCTCCAGACTTCATCTTCTCCTTCTCCTTCTTCTGCTTCTTCTGATTCACCCTCCAGACTTCACCTTCTCCTTCTCCTTCTTCTGCTTCTTCTGATTCACCCTCCAGACTTCACCTTCTCCTTCTCCTTCTTCTGCTTCTTCCGATTCACCCTCCAGACTTCACCTTCTCCTTCTCCTTCTTCTGCTTCTTCTGGTTCACCCTCCAGACTTCACCTTCTCCTTATCCTTCTTCTACCTCTTCTGATCCACCCTCCAGACTTCACCTTCTCCTTCTCCTTCTTCTGCTTCTTCTGATTCACCCTCCAGACTTCACCTTCTCCTTCTCCTTCGTCTACTTCTTCTGATTCACCCTCCAGACTACACCTTCTCCTTCTCCTTCTTCTCCTTCTTCTGATTCACCCTCCAGACTTCACCTTCTCCTTCTCCTTCTTCTGCTTCTTCCGATTCACCCTCCAGACTTCACCTTCTCCTTCTCCTTCTTCTACTTCTTCTGATTCACCCTCCAGACTTTACCTTCGCCTTCTCCTTCTTCTACTTCTTCTGATTCACCCTCCAGACTTCACCTTCTCCTTCTCCTTCTTCTACTTCTTCTGCTTCTCCCTCCAGACTTCACCTTCCCGTTCTCCTTCTTCTGCTTCTTTTGATTCACCCTCCAGACTTCACCTTCTCCTTCTCCTTCTTCTACTTCTTCTGATTCACCCTGCAGACTTCACCTTCTCCTTCTCCTTCTTCTACTTCTTCTGATTCACCCTCCAGACTTCACCTTCTCCTTCTCCTTCTTCTGCTTCTTCTGATTCACCCTCCAGACTTCACCTTCTCCTTCTCCTTCTTCTGCTTCTTCTGATTCACCCTCCAGACTTCACCTTCTCCTTCTTCTGCTTCTTCTGATTCACCCTTCAGACTTCACCTTCTCCTTCTCCTTCTTCTGCTTCTTCTGATTCACCCTCCAGACCTCACCTTCTCCTTCTCCTTCTTCTACTTCTTCTGATTCACCCTCCAGACTTCATCTTCTCCTTCTCCTTCTTCTGCTTCTTCTGATTCACCCTCCAGACTTCACCTTCTCCTTCTCCTTCTTCTGCTTCTTCTGATTCACCCTCCAGACTTCGCCTTCTCCTTCTCCTTCTTCTACTTCTTCTGATTCGCCCTCCAGACTTCACCTTCTCCTTCTCCTTCTTCTACTTCTTCTGATTCACCCTCCAGTCTTCACCTTCTCCTTCTCCTTCTTCTGCTTCTTCTGATTCACCCTCCAGACTTCACCTTCTCCTTCTCCTTCTTCTGCTTCTTCTGATTCACCCTCCTGACTTCACCTTCTCCTTCTCCTTCTTCTGCTTCTTCTGATTCACCCTCCAGACTTCACCTTCTCCTTCTCCTTCTTCTACTTCTTCTGATTCACCCTCCAGACTTCACCTTCTCCTTCTACTTCTTCTACTTCTTCTGATTCACCCTCCAGAATTCACCTTCTCCTTCTCCTTCTTCTGCTTCGTCTGATTCACCCTCCAGACTTCACCTTCTCCTTCTCCTTCTTCTGCTTCTTCTGGTTCACCCTCCAGACTTCACCTTCTCCTTATCCTTCTTCTACCTCTTCTGATTCACCCTCCAGACTTCACCTTCTCCTTTTCCTTCTTCTGCTTCTTCTGATTCACCCTCCAGATTTCACCTTCTCCTTCTCCTTCGTCTACTTCTTCTGATTCACCCTCCAGACTACACCTTCTCCTTCTCCTTCTTCTACTTCTTCTGATTCACCCTCCAGACTTCACCTTCTCCTTCTCCTTCTTATGCTTCTTCCGATTCACCCTCCAGACTTCACCTTCTCCTTCTCCTTCTTCTACTTCTTCTGATTCACCCTCCAGACTTTCCCTTCGCCTTCTCCTTCTTCTACTTCTTCTGATTCACCCTCCAGACTTCACCTTCTCCTTCTCCTTCTTCTACTTCTTCTGCTTCTCCCTCCAGACTTCACCTTCCCGTTCTCCTTCTTCTGCTTCTTCTGATTCACCCTCCAGACTTCACCTTCTCCTTCTCCTTCTTCTGCTTCTTCTGATTCACCCTCCAGACTTCACCTTCTCCTTCTCCTTCTTCTACTTCTTCTGATTCACCCTCCAGACTTCACCTTCTCCTTCTCCTTCTTCTACTTCTTCTGATTCACCCTCCTGACTTCACCTTCTCCTTCTCCTTCTGCTGCTTCTTCTGCTTCACCCTCCAGACTTCACCTTCTCCTTCTCCTTCTTCTGCTTCTTCTGCTTCACCCTCCAGACTTCACCTTCTCCTTCTCCTTCTTCTGCTTCTTCTGCTTCACCCTCCTGACTTCACCTTCTTCTTCTCCTTCTTCTACTTCTTCTGATTCACCATCCAGACTTCACCTTCTCCTTCTCCTTCTTCTGCTTCTTCTGCTTCAACCTCCTGACTTCACCTTCTCCTACTCCTTCTTCTACTTCTTCTGTTTCACCCTCCAGACTTCACCTTCTCCTTCTCCTTCTTCTGCTTCTTCTGCTTCACCCTCCAGACTGCACCTTCTCCTTCTCCTTCTTCTGCTTCTTCTGCTGCACCCTCCAGACTTCAGCTTCTCCTTCTCCTTCTTCTGCTTCTTCTGCTTCACCCTCCTGACTTCACCTTCTCCTTCTCCTTCTTCTACTTCTTCTGCTTCACCCCCCTGACTTCACCTTCTCCTTCTCCTTCTTCTGCTTCTTCTGATTCACACTCCTAACTTCACCTTCTCCTTCTCCTTCTTCTCCTTCTTCTGATTCACCCTCCAGACTTCACCTTCTCCTTCTCCTTCTTCTGCTTCTTCTGATTCACCCTCCAGACCTCACCTTCTCCTTCTCCTTCTTCTACTTCTTCTGATTCACCCTCCAGACTTCATCTTCTCCTTCTTCTTCTTCTGCTTCTTCTGATTCACCCTCCAGACTTCACCTTCTCCTTCTCCTTATTCTGCTTCTTCTGATTCACCCTCCAGACTTCACCTTCTCCTTCAACTTCTTCTACTTCTTCTGATTCACCCTCCAGACTTCACCTTCTCCTTCTCCTTCTTCTACTTCTTCTGATTCACCCTCCAGTCTTCACCTTCTCCTTCTCCTTCTTCTGTTTCTTCTGCTTCACCCTCCAGACATGACCTTCTCCTTCTCTTTCTTCTGCTTCTTCTGATTCACCCTCCAGACTTCACCTTCTCCTTCTCCTTCTTCTGATTCTTCTGATTCACCATCCAGACTTCACCTTCTCCTTCTCCTTCTTCAGCTTCTTCTGATTCACCCTCCTGACTTCACCTTCTCCTTCTCCTTCTTCTACTTCTTCTGATTCACCCTCCTGACTTCACCTTCTCCTTCTCCTTCTTCTACTTCTTCTGCTTCACCCTCCAGACTTCACCTTCTCCTTCTCCTTCTTCTACTTCTTCTGATTCACCCTCCAGACTTCACCTTCTCCTTCTTCTGCTTCTTCTGATTCACCCTCCAGACTTCACCTTCTCCTTCTCCTTCTTCTACTTCTTCTGATTCACCCTCCAGACTTCATCTTCTCCTTCTCCTTATTCTGCTCCTTCTGATTCACCCTCCAGACTTCACCTTCTCCTTCTCCTTCTTCTGCTTCTTCTGATTGACCCTCCAGACTTCACCTTCTCCTTCTCCTTCTTCTGCTTCTGCTGATTCACCCTCCAGACTTCACCTTCTCCTTCTCCTTCTTCTACTTCTTCTGATTCACCCTCCAGACTTCATCTTCTCCTTCTCCTTCTTCTGCTTCTTCTGATTCACCCTCCAGACTTCACCTTCTCCTTCTCCTTCTTCTGCTTCTTCTGATTCACCCTCCAGACTTCGCCTTCTCCTTCTCCTTCTTCTACTTCTTCTGATTCACCCTCCAGACTTCACCTTCACCTTCTCCTTCTTCTACATCTTCTGATTCACCCTCCAGACTTCACCTTCTCCTTCTCCTTCTTCTGCTTCTTCCGATTCACCCTCCAGACTTCACCTTCTCCTTCTCCTTCTTCTGCTTCTTCTGATTCACCCTCCAGACTTCACCTTCTCCTTCTCCTTCTTCTGCTTCTTCTGATTCACCCTTCAGACTTCACCTTCTCCTTCTCCTTCTTCTGCTTCTTCTGATTCACCCTCCAGACCTCACCTTCTCCTTCTCCTTCTTCTACTTCTTCTGATTCACCCTCCAGTCTTCACCTTCTCCTTCTCCTTCTTCTGTTTCTTCTGCTTCACCCTCCAGACATGACCTTCTCCTTCTCTTTCTTCTGCTTCTTCTGATTCACCCTCCAGACTTCACCTTCTCCTTCTCCTTCTTCTGATTCTTCTGATTCACCATCCAGACTTCACCTTCTCCTTCTCCTTCTTCAGCTTCTTCTGATTCACCCTCCTGACTTCACCTTCTCCTTCTCCTTCTTCTACTTCTTCTGATTCACCCTCCTGACTTCACCTTCTCCTTCTCCTTCTTCTACTTCTTCTGCTTCACCCTCCAGACTTCACCTTCTCCTTCTCCTTCTTCTACTTCTTCTGATTCACCCTCCAGACTTCACCTTTTCCTTCTTCTGCTTCTTCTGATTCACCCTCCAGACTTCACCTTCTCCTTCTCCTTCTTCTACTTCTTCTGATTCACCCTCCAGACTTCATCTTCTACTTCTCCTTATTCTGCTTCTTCTGATTCACCCTCCAGACTTCACCTTCTCCTTCTCCTTCTTCTGCTTCTTCTGATTGACCCTCCAGACTTCACCTTCTCCTTCTCCTTCTTCTGCTTCTGCTGATTCACCCTCCAGACTTCACCTTCTCCTTCTCCTTCTTCTACTTCTTCTGATTCACCCTCCAGACTTCATCTTCTCCTTCTCCTTCTTCTGCTTCTTCTGATTCACCCTCCAGACTTCACCTTCTCCTTCTCCTTCTTCTGCTTCTTCTGATTCACCCTCCAGACTTCGCCTTCTCCTTCTCCTTCTTCTACTTCTTCTGATTCACCCTCCAGACTTCACCTTCACCTTCTCCTTCTTCTACATCTTCTGATTCACCCTCCAGACTTCACCTTCTCCTTCTCCTTCTTCTGCTTCTTCTGATTCACCCTCCAGACTTCACCTTCTCCTTCTCCTTCTTCTGCTTCTTCTGATTCACCCTCCAGACTTCACCTTCTCCTTCTCCTTCTTCTGCTTCTTCTGATTCACCCTTCAGACTTCACCTTCTCCTTCTCCTTCTTCTGCTTCTTCTGATTCACCCTCCAGACTTCACCTTCTCCTTCTCCTTCTTCTACTTCTTCTGATTCACCCTCCAGTCTTCACCTTCTCCTTCTCCTTCTTCTGCTTCTTCTGATTCACCCTCCAGACTTCACCTTCTCCTTCTCCTTCTTCTGCTTCTTCTGATTCACCCTCCTGACTTCACCTTCTCCTTCTCCTTCTTCTGCTTCTTCTGATTCACCCTCCAGACTTCACCTTCTCCTTCTCCTTCTTCTACTTCTTCTGATTCACCCTCCAGACTTCACCTTCTCCTTCTACTTCTTCTGCTTCTTCTGATTCACCCTCCAGACTTCACCTTCTCCTTCTCCTTCTTCTGCTTCTTCCGATTCACCCTCCAGACTTCACCTTCTCCTTCTCCTTCTTCTGCTTCTTCTGGTTCACCCTCCAGACTTCACCTTCTCCTTATCCTTCTTCTACCTCTTCTGATCCACCCTCCAGACTTCACCTTTTCCTTCTCCTTCTTCTGCTTCTTCTGATTCACCCTCCAGACTTCACCTTCTCCTTCTCCTTCTTCTACTTCTTCTGATTCACCCTCCAGACTTCACCTTCTCCTTCTCCTTCTTCTGCTTCTTCCGATTCACCCTCCAGACTTCACCTTCTCCTTCTCCTTCTTCTACTTCTTCTGATTCACCCTCCAGACTTTACCTTCGCCTTCTCCTTCTTCTACTTCTTCTGATTCACCCTCCAGACTTCACCTTCTCCTTCTCCTTCTTCTACTTCTTCTGCTTCTCCCTCCAGACTTCACCTTCCCGTTCTCCTTCTTCTGCTTCTTCTGATTCACCCTCCAGACTTCCCCTTCTCCTTCTCCTTCTACTTCTTCTGATTCACCCTGCAGACTTCACCTTCTCCTTCTCCTTCTTCTACTTCTTCTGATTCACCCTCCAGACTTCACCTTCTCCTTCTCCTTCTTCTGCTTCTTCTGATTCACCCTCCAGACTTCACCTTCTCCTTCTCCTTCTTCTGCTTCTTCTGATTCACCCTCCAGACTTCACCTTCTCCTTTTCCTTCTTCTGCTTCTTCTGATTCACCCTTCAGACTTCACCTTCTCCTTCTCCTTCTTCTGCTTCTTCTGATTCACCCTCCAGACCTCACCTTCTCCTTCTCCTTCTTCTACTTCTTCTGATTCACCCTCCAGACTTCATCTTCTCCTTCTCCTTCTTCTGCTTCTTCTGATTCACCCTCCAGACTTCACCTTCTCCTTCTCCTTCTTCTGCTTCTTCTGATTCACCCTCCAGACTTCGCCTTCTCCTTCTCCTTCTTCTACTTCTTCTGATTCACCCTCCAGACTTCACCTTCTCCTTCTCCTTCTTCTACTTCTTCTGATTCACCCTCCAGTCTTCACCTTCTCCTTCTCCTTCTTCTGCTTCTTCTGATTCACCCTCCAGACTTCACCTTCTCCTTCTCCTTCTTCTGCTTCTTCTGATTCACCCTCCTGACTTCACCTTCTCCTTCTCCTTCTTCTGCTTCTTCTGATTCACCCTCCAGACTTCACCTTCTCCTTCTCCTTCTTCTACTTCTTCTGATTCACCCTCCAGACTTCACCTTCTCCTTCTACTTCTTCTACTTCTTCTGATTCACCCTCCAGACTTCACCTTCTCCTTCTCCTTCTTCTGCTTCGTCTGATTCACCCTCCAGACTTCACCTTCTCCTTCTCCTTCTTCTGCTTCTTCTGGTTCACCCTCCAGACTTCACCTTCTCCTTATCCTTCTTCTACCTCTTCTGATTCACCCTCCAGACTTCACCTTCTCCTTTTCCTTCTTCTGCTTCTTCTGATTCACCCTCCAGATTTCACCTTCTCCTTCTCCTTCGTCTACTTCTTCTGATTCACCCTCCAGACTACACCTTCTCCTTCTCCTTCTTCTACTTCTTCTGATTCACCCTCCAGACTTCACCTTCTCCTTCTCCTTCTTATGCTTCTTCCGATTCACCCTCCAGACTTCACCTTCTCCTTCTCCTTCTTCTACTTCTTCTGATTCACCCTCCAAACTTTCCCTTCGCCTTCTCCTTCTTCTACTTCTTCTGATTCACCCTCCAGACTTCACCTTCTCCTTCTCCTTCTTCTACTTCTTTGCTTCTCCCTCCAGACTTCACCTTCCCGTTCTCCTTCTTCTGCTTCTTCTGATTCACCCTCCAGACTTCACCTTCTCCTTCTCCTTCTTCTACTTCTTCTGATTCACCCTCCAGACTTCACCTTCTCCTTCTCCTTCTTCTACTTCTTCTGATTCACCCTCCAGACTTCACCTTCTCCTTCTCCTTCTTCTACTTCTTCTGATTCACCCTCCTGACTTCACCTTCTCCTTCTCCTTCTTCTGCTTCTTCTGCTTCACCCTCCAGACTTCACCTTCTCCTTCTCCTTCTTCTGCTTCTTCTGCTTCACCCTCCAGACTTCACCTTCTCCTTCTCCTTCTTCTGCTTCTTCTGCTTCACCCTCCTGACTTCACCTTCTTCTTCTCCTTCTTCTACTTCTTCTGATTCACCCTCCAGACTTCACCTTCTCCTTCTCCTTCTTCTGCTTCTTCTGCTTCAACCTCCTGACTTCACCTTCTCCTTCTCCTTCTTCTACTTCTTCTGTTTCACCCTCCAGACTTCACCTTCTCCTTCTCCTTCTTCTGCTTCTTCTGCTTCACCCTCCAGACTGCACCTTCTCCTTCTCCTTCTTCTGCTTCTTCTGCTGCGCCCTCCAGACTTCAGCTTCTCCTTCTCCTTCTTCTGCTTCTTCTGCTTCACCCTCCTGACTTCACCTTCTCCTTCTCCTTCTTCTACTTCTTCTGCTTCACCCCCCTGACTTCACCTTCTCCTTCTCCTTCTTCTGCTTCTTCTGATTCACCCTCCTAACTTCACCTTCTCCTTCTCCTTCTTCTGCTTCTTCTGATTCACCCTCCAGACTTCACCTTCTCCTTCTCCTTCTTCTGCTTCTTCTGATTCACCCTCCAGACCTCACCTTCTCCTTCTCCTTCTTCTACTTCTTCTGATTCACCCTCCAGACTTCATCTTCTCCTTCTTCTTCTTCTGCTTCTTCTGATTCACCCTCCAGACTTCACCTTCTCCTTCTCCTTCTTCTGCTTCTTCTGATTCACCCTCCAGACTTCACCTTCTTCTTCAACTTCTTCTACTTCTTCTGATTCACCCTCCAGACTTCACCTTCTCCTTCTCCTTCTTCTACTTCTTCTGATTCACCCTCCAGTCTTCACCTTCTCCTTCTCCTTCTTCTGTTTCTTCTGCTTCACCCTCCAGACATAACCTTCTCCTTCTCTTTCTTCTGCTTCTTCTGATTCACCCTCCAGACTTCACCTTCTTCTTCTCCTTCTTCTGATTCTTCTGATTCACCATCCAGACTTCACCTTCTCCTTCTCCTTCTTCAGCTTCTTCTGATTCACCCTCCTGACTTCACCTTCTCCTTCTCCTTCTTCTACTTCTTCTGATTCACCCTCCTGACTTCACCTTCTCCTTCTCCTTCTTCTACTTCTTCTGCTTCACCCTCCAGACTTCACCTTCTCCTTCTCCTTCTTCTACTTCTTCTGATTCACCCTCCAGACTTCACCTTCTCCTTCTTCTGCTTCTTCTGATTCACCCTCCAGACTTCACCTTCTCCTTCTCCTTATTCTGCTTCTTCTGATTCTCCCTCCAGACTTCACCTTCTCCTTCTCCTTCTTCTGCTTCTTCTGATTCACCCTCCAGACTTCACCTTCTCCTTCTCCTTCTTCTGCTTCTTCTGATTCACCCTCGAGACTTCACCTTCTCCTTCTCCTTCTTCTGCTTCTTCTGATTCACCCTCCAGACTTCATCGTCTCCTTCTCATTCTTCTGCTTCTTCTGATTCATCCTCCAGACTTCACCTTCTCCTTCTCCTTCTTCTGCTTCTTCTGATTCAACCTCCAGACTTCACCTTCTCCTTCTCCTTCTTCTACTTCTTCTGATTCACCCTCCAGACTTCACCTTCTCCTTCTCCTTCTTCTACTTCTTCTGATTCACCCTCCAGACTTCACCTTCCCCTTCTCCTTCTTCTGCTTCTTCTGATTCACCCTCCTGACTTCACCTTCCCCTTCTCCTTCTTCTGCTTCTTCTGATTCACCCTGCAGACTTCACCTTCTCCTTCTCCTTCGTCTACTTCTTCTGATTCACCGTCCAGACTACAGCTTCTCCTTCTCCTTCTTCTACTTCTTCTGATTCACCCTCCAGACTTCACCTTCTCCTTCTCCTTCTTCTGCTTCTTCTGATTCACCCTCCAGACTTCACCTTCTCCTTCTCCTTCTTCTACTTCTTCTGATTGACCCTCCAGACTTCACCTTCTCCTTCTCCTTCTTCTACATCTTCTGATTCACGCTGCAGACTTCACCTTCTCCTTCTCCTTCTTCTACTTCTTCTGTTTCACACTCCAGGCTTCGCCTTCTCCTTCTCCTTCTTCTACTTCTTCTGCTTCACCCTCCTGACTTCACCTTCTCCTTCTCCTTCTTCTACTTCTTCTGATTCACCCTCCAGACTTCACCTTCTCCTTCTCCTTCATCTGCTTCTTCTGCTTCACCCTCCTGAATTCACCTTCTCCTTCTCCTTCTTCTACTTCTTCTGTTTCACCCTCCAGACTTCACCTTCTCCTTCTCCTTCTTCTGCTTCTTCTGCTTCACCCTCCAGACTGCACCTTCTCCTTCTCCTTCTTCTGCTTCTTCTGCTTCACCCTCCTGACTTCACCTTCTCCTTCTCCTTCTTCTACTTCTTCTGCTTCACCCCCCTGACTTCACCTTCTCCTTCTCCTTCTTCTGCTTCTTCTGATTCACCCTCCTAACTTCACCTTCTCCTTCTCCTTCTTCTGCTTCTTCTGATTCACCCTCCAGACTTCACCTTCTCCTTCTCCTTCTTCTGCTTCTTCTGATTCACCCTCCAGACTTCACCTTCTCCTTCTCCTTCTTCTACTTCTTCTGATTCACCCTCCAGACTTCATCGTCTCCTTCTCCTTCTTCCGCTTCTTCTGATTCACCCTCCAGACTTCACCTTCTCCATCTCCTTCTTCTGCTTCTTCTGATTCACCCTCCAGACTTCACCTTCTCCTTCTCCTTATTCTGCTTCTTCTGATTCACCCTCCAGACTTCACCTTCTCCTTCTCCTTCTTCTACTTCTTCTGATTCACCCTCCAGACTTCACCTTCTCCTTCTCCTTCTTCTGCTTCTTCTGATTCACCCTGCAGACTTCACCTTCTCCTTCTCCTTCGTCTACTTCTTCTGATTCACCGTCCAGACTACACCTTCTCCTTCTCCTTCTTCTACTTCTTCTGATTCACCCTCCAGACTTCACCTTCTCCTTCTCCTTCTTCTGCTACTTCTGATTCACCCTCCAGACTTCACCCTCTCCTTCTCCTTCTTCTACTTCTTCTGATTGACCCTCCTAAATTCACCTTCTCCTTCTCCTTCTTCTGCTTCTTCTGATTCACCTTCCTGACTTCACCTTCTCCTTCTCCTTCTTCTGCTTCTTCTGATTCACCCTCCAGACTTCACCTTCTCCTTCTCCTTCTTCTGCTTCTTCTGATTCACCCTCCAGACTTCACCTTCTCCTTCTCCTTCTTCTGCTTCTTCTGCTTCACCCTCCAGACTTCACCTTCTCCTTCTCCTTCTTCTGCTTCTTCTGCTTCACCCTCCTGACTTCACCTTCTCCTTCTCCTTCTTCTACCTCTTCTGATTCACCCTCCAGACTTCACCTACTCCTTCTCCTTCTTCTGCTTCTTCTGCTTCACCCTCCAGACTTCACCTTCTCCTTCTCCTTCTTCTGCTTCTTCTGCTTCGCCCTCCAGACTTCACCTTCTCCTTCTCCTTCTTCTGCTTCACTCTCCTGACTTCACCTTCTCCTTCTCCTTCTTCTACTTCTTCTGATTCACCCTCCAGACTTCACCATCTCCTTCTCCTTCTTCTGCTTCTTCTGCTTCACCCTCCAGACTTCACCTTCTCTTTCTCCTTCTTCTGCTTCTTCTGATTCACCCTCCAGACTTCAACTTCTCCTTCTCCTTCTTCTACTTCTTCTGATTCACCCTCCAGACTTCACCTTCGCCTTCTCCTTCTTCTACTTCTTCTGATTCACCCTCCAGTCTTCACCTTCTCCTTCTCCTTCTTCTGTTTCTTCTGCTTCACCCTCCAGACTTCACCTTCTCCTTCTCTTTCTTCTGCTTCTTCTGATTCACCCTCCAGACTTCACCTTCTCCTTCTCCTTCTTCTGATTTTTCTGATTCACCCTCCAGACTTCACCTTCTCCTTCTCCTTCTTCTGCTTCTTCTGATTCACATTCCTGACTTCACCTTCTCCTTCTCCTTCTTCTACTTCTTCTGATTCACCCTCCTGACTTCACCTTCTCCTTCTCCTTCTTCTACTTCTTCTGCTTCACCCTCCAGACTTCACCTTCTCCTTCTCCTTCTTCTACTTCTTCTGATTCACCCTCCAGACTTCACCTTCTCCTTCTCCTTCTTCTGCTTCTTCTGATTCACCCTCCAGACTTCACCTTCTCATTCTCCTTCTTCTGCTTCTTCTGCTGCGCCCTCCAGACTTCACCTTCTCCTTCTCCTTCTTCTGCTTCTTCTGCTTCACACTCCAGACTTCACCTTCTCCTTCTTCTTCTTCTGCTTCTTCTGCTGCACCCTCCAGGCTTCACCTTCTCCTTCTCCTTCTTCTGCTTCTTCCGCTTCACCGTCCTGACTTCACCTTCTCCTTCTCCTTCTTCTACTTCTTCTGCTACACCCCCCTGACTTCACCTGCTCCTTCTCCTTCTTCTGCTTCTTCTGATTCACCCTCCTAAATTCACCTTCTCCTTCTCCTTCTTCTGCTTCTTCTGATTCACCCTCCTGACTTCACCTTCTCCTTCTCCTTCTTCTGCTTCTTCTGAATCACCCTCCAGACTTCACCTTCTCCTTCTCCTTCTTCTGCTTCTTCTGATTCACACTCCTGACTTCACCTTCTCCTTCTCCTTCTTCTACTTCTTCTGATGCACCCTCCTGACTTCACCTTCTCCTTCTCCTTCTTCTACTTCTTCTGCTTCACCCTCCAGACTTCACCTTCTCCTTCTCCTTCTTCTACTTCTTCTGATTCACCCTCCAGACTTCACCTTCTCCTTCTCCTTCTTCTGCTTCTTCTGATTCACCCTCCAGACTTCACCTTCTCATTCTCCTTCTTCTGCTTCTTCTGCTGCGCCCTCCAGACTTCACCTTCTCCTTCTCCTTCTTCTGGTTCTTCTGCTTCACACTCCAGACTTCACCTTCTCCTTCTCCTTCTTCTGCTTCTTCTGCTGCACCCTCCAGGCTTCACCTTCTCCTTCTCCTTCTTCTGCTTCTTCCGCTTCACCGTCCTGACTTCACCTTCTCCTTCTCCTTCTTCTACTTCTTCTGCTACACCCCCCTGACTTCACCTGCTCCTTCTCCTTCTTCTGCTTCTTCTGATTCACCCTCCTAAATTCACCTTCGCCTTCTCCTTCTTCTGCTTCTTCTGATTCACCCTCCTGACTTCACCTTCTCCTTCTCCTTCTTCTGCTTCTTCTGAATCACCCTCCAGACTTCACCTTCTCCTTCTCCTTCTTCTGCTTCTGCTGATTCACCCTCCAGACTTCACCTTCTCCTTCTCCTTCTTCTACATCTTCTGATTCACGCTCCAGACTTCAACTTCTCCTTCTCCTTCTTCTACTTCTTCTGCTTCTCCCTCCAGACTTCACCTTCTCCTTCTCTTTCTTCTACTTCTTCTGATTCACCCTCCAGACTTCACCTTCTCCTTCTCCTTCTTCTACTTCTTCTGATTCACCCTCCAGACTTCACCTTCTCCTTCTCCTTCTTCTACTTCTTCTGATTCACCCTCCTGACTTCACCTTCTCCTTCTCCTTCTTCTGCTTCTTCTGCTTCACCCTCCAAACTTCACCTTCTCCTTCTCCTTCTTCTGCTTCTTCTGCTTCACCCTCCAGACTTCACCTTCTCCTTCTCCTTCTTCTGCTTCTTCTGCTTCACCCTCCTGACTTCACCTTCTCCTTCTCCTTCTTCTACTTCTTCTGATTCACCCTCCAGACTTCACCTTCTCCTTCTCCTTCTTCTGCTTCTTCTGCTTCACCCTCCAGACTTCACCTTCTCCTTCTCCTTCTTATGCTTCTTCTGCTTCGCCCTCCAGACTTCACCTTCTCCTTCTCCTTCTTCTGCTTCTTCTGCTTCACCCTCCAGACTTCATCGTCTCCTTCTCCTTCTTCTGCTTCTTCTGATTCATCCTCCAGACTTCTCCTTCTCCTTCTCCTTCTTCTGCTTCTTCTGATTCACCCTCCAGACTTCACCTTCTCCTTCTCCTTCTTCTACTTCTTCTGATTCACCCTCCAGACTTCACCTTCTCCTTCTCCTTCTTCTACTTCTTCTGATTCACCCTCCAGACTTCACCTTCCTCTTCTCCTTCTTCTGCTTCTTCTGATTCACCCTCCTGACTTCACCTTCTCCTTCTCCTTATTCTGCTTCTTCTGATTCACCCTCCAGACTTCACCTTCTCCTTCTCCTTCTTCTGCTTCTTCTGATTCACCCTCCAGACTTCACCTTCTCCTTCTCCTTCTTCTGCTTCTTCTGATTCACCCTCCAGACTTCACCTTCTCCTTCTCCTTCTTCTACTTCTTCTGATTCACCCTCCAGACTTCACCTTCTCCTTCTCCTTCTTCTGCTTCTTCTGATTCACCCTGCAGACTTCACCTTCTCCTTCTCCTTCGTCTACTTCTTCTGATTCACCGTCCAGACTACACCTTCTCCTTCTCCTTCTTCTACTTCTTCTGATTCACCCTCCAGACTTCACCTTCTCCTTCTCCTTCTTCTGCTTCTGCTGATTCACCCTCCAGACTTCACCTTCTCCTTCTCCTTCTTCTACTTCTTCTGATTGACCCTCCAGACTTCACCTTCTCCTTCTCCTTCTTCTACATCTTCTGATTCACGCTCCAGACTTCACCTTCTCCTTCTCCTTCTTCTACTTCTTCTGTTTCACACTCCAGGCTTCGCCTTCTCCTTCTCCTTCTTCTACTTCTTCTGCTTCACCCTCCTGACTTCACCTTCTCCTTCTCCTTCTTCTACTTCTTCTGATTCACCCTCCAGACTTCACCTTCTCCTTCTCCTTCTTCTGCTTCTTCTGCTTCACCCTCCTGACTTCACCTTCTCCTTCTCCTTCTTCTACTTCTTCTGTTTCACCCTCCAGACTTCACCTTCTCCTTCTCCTTCTTCTGCTTCTTCTGCTTCACCCTCCAGACTGCACCTTCTCCTTCTCCTTCTTCTGCTTCTTCTGCTGCGCCCTCCAGACTTCACCTTCTCCTTCTCCTTCTTCTGCTTCTTCTGCTTCACGCTCCTGACTTCACCTTCTCCTTCTCCTTCTTCTACTTCTTCTGCTTCACCCCCCTGACTTCACCTTCTCATTCTCCTTCTTCTGCTTCTTCTGATTCACCCTCCTAACTTCACCTTCTCCTTCTCCTTCTTCTGCTTCTTCTGATTCACCCTCCAGACTTCACCATCTCCTTCTCCTTCTTCTGCTTCTTCTGATTCACCCTCCAGACTTCATCTTCTCCTTCTTCTTCTTCTGCTTCTTCTGATTCACCCTCCAGACTTCACCTTCTCCTTCTCCTTCTTCTGCTTCTTCTGATTCACCCTCCAGACTTCACCTTCTCCTTCAACTTCTTCTACTTCTTCTGATTCACCCTCCAGACTTCACCTTCTCCTTCTCCTTCTTCTACTTCTTCTGATTCACCCTCCAGACTTCACCTTCTCCTTCTCCTTCTTCTACTTCTTCAGATTCACCCTCCAGACTTCACCTTCCCCTTCTCCTTCTTCTGCTTCTTCTGATTCACCCTCCTGACTTCACCTTCTCCTTCTCCTTATTCTGCTTCTTCTGATTCACCCTCCAGACTTCACCTTCTCCTTCTCCTTCTTCTGCTTCTTCTGATTCACCCTCCAGACTTCACCTTCTCCTTCTCCTTCTTCTGCTTCTTCTGATTCACCCTCCAGACTTCACCTTCTCCTTCTCCTTATTCTGCTTCTTCTGATTCACCCTCCAGACTTCACCTTCTCCTTCTCCTTCTTCTGCTTCTTCTGATTCACCCTGCAGACTTCACCTTCTCCTTCTCCTTCGTCTACTTCTTCTGATTCACCGTCCAGACTACACCTTCTCCTTCTCCTTCTTCTACTTCTTCTGATTCACCCTCCAGACTTCACCTTCTCCTTCTCCTTCTTCTGCTTCTGCTGATTCACCCTCCAGACTTCACCTTCTCCTTCTCCTTCTTCTTCTTCTGATTGACCCTCCAGACTTCACCTTCTCCTTCTCCTTCTTCTACATCTTCTGATTCACGCTCCAGACTTCACCTTCTCCTTCTCCTTCTTCTACTTCTTCTGTTTCACACTCCAGGCTTCGCCTTCTCCTTCTCCTTCTTCCACTTCTTCTGCTTCACCCTCCTGACTTCACCTTCTCCTTCTCCTTCTTCTACTTCTTCTGATTCACCCTCCAGACTTCACCTCCTCCTTCTCCTTCTTCTGCTTCTTCTGCTTCACCCTCCTGACTTCACCTTCTCCTTCTCCTTCTTCTACTTCTTCTGTTTCACCCTCCAGACTTCACCTTCTCCTTCTCCTTCTTCTGCTTCTTCTGCTTCACCCTCCAGACTGCACCTTCTCCTTCTCCTTCTGCTGCTTCTTCTGCTGCGCCCTCCAGACTTCACCTTCTCCTTCTCCTTCTTCTGCTTCTTCTGCTTCACCCTCCTGACTTCACCTTCTCCTTCTCCTTCTTCTACTTCTTCTGCTTCACCCCCCTGACTTCACCTTCTCCTTCTCCTTCTTCTGCTTCTTCTGATTCACCCTCCTAACTTCACCTTCTCCTTCTCCTTCTTCTGCTTCTTCTGATTCACCCTCCAGACTTCACCTTCTCCTTCTCCTTCTTCTGCTTCTTCTGATTCACCCTCCAGACCTCACCTTCTCCTTCTCCTTCTTCTACTTCTTCTGATTCACCCTCCAGACTTCATCTTCTCCTTCTTCTTCTTCTGCTTCTTCTGATTCACCCTCCAGACTTCACCTTCTCCTTCTCCTTCTTCTGCTTCTTCTGATTCACCCTCCAGACTTCACCTTCTCCTTCAACTTCTTCTACTTCTTCTGATTCACCCTCCAGACTTCACCTTCTCCTTCTCCTTCTTCTACTTCTTCTGATTCACCCTCCAGTCTTCACCTTCTCCTTCTCCTTCTTCTGTTTCTTCTGCTTCACCCTCCAGACATCACCTTCTCCTTCTCTTTCTTCTGCTTCTTCTGATTCACCCTCCAGACTTCACCTTCTCCTTCTCCTTCTTCTGATTCTTCTGATTCACCCTCCAGACTTCACCTCCTCCTTCTCCTTCTTCAGCTTCTTCTGATTCACCCTCCTGACTTCACCTTCTCCTTCTCCTTCTTCTACTGCTTCTGCTTCACCCTCCAGACTTCACCTTCTCCTTCTCCTTCTTCTACTTCTTCTGATTCACCCTCCAGACGTCACCTTCTCCTTCTTCTGCTTCTTCTGATTCACCCTCCAGACTTCACCTTCTCCTTCTCCTTATTCTGCTTCTTCTGATTCACCCTCCATACTTCTCCTTCTCCTTCTCATTCTTCTGCTTCTTCTGATTCACCCTCCAGACTTCACCTTCTCCTTCTCCTTCTTCTGCTTCTTCTGATTCACCCTCCAGACTTCACCTTCTCCTTCTCCTTCTTCTACTTCTTCTGATTCACCCTCCAGACTTCATCGTCTCCTTCTCCTTCTTCTGCTTCTTCTGATTCATCCTCCAGACTTCACCTTCTCCTTCTCCTTCTTCTGCTTCTTCTGATTCACCCTCCAGACTTCACCTTCTCCTTCTCCTTCTTCTACTTCTTCTGATTCACCCTCCAGACTTCACCTTCTCCTTCTCCTTCTTCTACTTCTTCTGATTCACCCTCCAGACTTCACCTTCTCCATCTCCTTCTTCTGCTTCTTCTGATTCACCCTCCAGACTTCACCTTCTCCTTCTCCTTATTCTGCTTCTTCTGATTCACCCTCCAGACTTCACCTTCTCCTTCTCCTTCTTCTGCTTCTTCTGATTCACCCTCCAGACTTCACCTTCTCCTTCTCCTTCTTCTGCTTCTTCTGATTCACCCTCCAGACTTCACCTTCTCCTTCTCCTTCTTCTACTTCTTCTGATTCACCCTCCAGACTTCACCTTCTCCTTCGCCTTCTTCTGCTTCTTCTGATTCACCCTGCAGACTTCACCTTCTCCTTCTCCTTCGTCTACTTCTTCTGATTCACCGTCCAGACTACACCTTCTCCTTCTCCTTCTTCTACTTCTTCTGATTCACCCTCCAGACTTCACCTTCTCCTTCTCCTTCTTCTGCTTCTTCTGATTCACCCTCCAGACTTCACCTTCTCCTTCTCCTTCTTCTACTTCTTCTGATTGACCCTCCAGACTTCACCTTCTCCTTCTCCTTCTTCTACATCTTCTGATTCACGCTCCAGACTTCACCTTCTCCTTCTCCTTCTTCTACTTCTTCTGCTTCTCCCTCCAGACTTCACCTTCTCCTTCTCCTTCTTCTACTTCTTCTGATTCACCCTCCAGACTTCACCTTCTCCTTCTCCTTCTTCTACTTCTTCTGATTCACCCTCCAGACTTCACCTTCTCCTTCTCCTTCTTCTACTTCTTCTGATTCACCCTCCAGACTTCACCTTCTCCTTCTCCTTCTTCTACTTCTTCTGATTCACCCTCCTGACTTCACCTTCTCCTTCTCCTTCTTCTGCTTCTTCTGCTTCACCCTCCAAACTTCACCTTCTCCTTCTCCTTCCTCTGCTTCTTCTGCTTCACCCTCCTGACTTCACCTTCTCCTTCTCCTTCTTCTACTTCTTCTGATTCACCCTCCAGACTTCACCTTCTCCTTCTCCTTCTTCTGCTTCTTCTGCTTCACCCTCCAGACTTCACCTTCTCCTTCTCCTTCTTATGCTTCTTCTGCTTCGCCCTCCAGACTTCACCTTCTCCTTCTCCTTCTTCTGCTTCTTCTGCTTCACCCTCCAGACTTCACCTTCTCCTTCTCCTTCTTCTGCTTCTTCTGCTTCACTCTCCTGACTTCACCTTCTCCTTCTCCTTCTTCTACTTCTTCTGATTCACCCTCCAGACTTCACCTTCTCCTTCTCCTTCTTCTACTTCTTCTGATTCTCCCTCCAGACTTCACCTTCTCCTTCTACTTCTTCTGCTTCTTCTGATTCACCCTCCAGACTTCACCTTCTCCTTCTCCTTATTCTGCTTCTTCTGATTCACCCTCCAGACTTCACCTTCTCCTTCTCCTTCTTCTGCTTCTTCTGATTCACCCTCCAGACTTCACCTCCTCCTTCTTCTTCTGATTCACCCTCCAGACTTCACCTTCTCCTTCTCCTTCTTCTACTTCTTCTGATTCACCCTCCAGACTTCACCTTCTCCTTCTCCTTCTTCTGCTTCTTCTGATTCACCCTGCAGACTTCACCTTCTCCTTCTCCTTCGTCTACTTCTTCTGATTCACCGTCCAGACTACACCTTCTCCTTCTCCTTCTTCTACTTCTTCTGATTCACCCTCCAGACTTCATCTTCTCCTTCTCCTTCTTCTGCTTCTTCTGATTCACCCTCCAGACTTCACCTTCTTCTTCTCCTTCTTCTACTTCTTCTGATTGACCCTCCAGACTTCACCTTCTCCTTCTCCTTCTTCTACTTCTTCTGATTCACCCTCCAGACTTCAACTTCTCCTTCTCCTTCTTCTACTTCTTCTGCTTCTCCCTCCAGACTTCACCTTCTCCTTCTCCTTCTTCTGCTTCTTCTGATTCACCCTCCAGACTTCACCTTCTCCTTCTCCTTCTACTTCTTCTGATTCACCCTCCAGACTTCACCTTCTCCTTCTCCTTCTTCTACGTCTTCTGATTCACCCTCCAGACTTCACCTTCTCCTTCTCCTTCTTCTACTTCTTCTGATTCACCCTCCTTACTTCACCTTCTCCTTCTCCTTCTTCTGCTTCTTCTGCTTCACCCTCCAGACCTCAGCTTCTCCTTCTCCTTCTTCTGCTTCTTCTGCTTCACCCTCCAGACTACACCTTCTCCTTCTCCTTCTTCTGCTTCTTCTGCTTCACCCTCCTGACTTCACCTTCTCCTTCTCCTTCTTCTACTTCTTCTGATTCACCCTCCAGACTTCACCTTCTCCTTCTCCTTCTTCTGCTTCTTCTGCTTCACCCTCCAGACTTCACCTTCTCCTTCTCCTTCTTCTGCTTCTTCTGCTTCACCCTCCAGACTTCAACTTCTCCTTCTCCTTCTTCTGCTTCTTCTGCTTCACTCTCCTGACTTCACCTTCTCCTTCTCCTTCTTCTACTTCTTCTGATTCACCCTCCAGACTTCACCTTCTCCTTCTCCTTCTTCTACTTCTTCTGCTTCACCCCCCTGACTTCACCTGCTCCTTCTCCTTCTTCTGCTTCTTCTGATTCACCCTCCTAACTTCACCTTCTCCTTCTCCTTCTTCTGCTTCTTCTGATTCACCCTCCTGACTTCACCTTCTCCTTCTCCTTCTTTTGCTTCTTCTGATTCACCCTCCAGACTTCACCTTCTCCTTTTCCTTCTTCTGCTTCTTCTGATTCACCCTCCAGACCTCACCTTCTCCTTCTCCTTATTCTGCTTCTTCTGATTCACCCTCCAGACTTCACCTTCTCCTTCTCCTTCTTCTGCTTCTTCTGATTCACCCTGCAGACTTCACCTTCTCCTTCTTCTTCTGAGTCACCCTCCAGACTTCACCTTCTCCTTCTCCTTCTTCTACTTCTTCTGATTCACCCTCCAGACTTCACCTTCTCCTTCTCCTTCTTCTGCTTCTTCTGATTCACCCTGCAGACTTCACCTTCTCCTTCTCCTTCGTCTACTTCTTCTGATTCACCGTCCAGACTACACCTTCTCCTTCTCCTTCTTCTACTTCTTCTGATTCACCCTCCAGACTTCATCTTCTCCTTCTCCTTCTTCTGCTTCTTCTGATTCACCCTCCAGACTTCACCTTCTCCTTCTCCTTCTTCTACTTCTTCTGATTGACCCTCCAGACTTCACCTTCTCCTTCTCCTTCTTCTACTTCTTCTGATTCACCCTCCAGACTTCAACTTCTCCTTCTCCTTCTTCTACTTCTTCTGCTTCTCCCTCCAGACTTCACCTTCTCCTTCTTCTGCTTCTTCTGATTCACCCTCCAGACTTCACATTCTCCTTCTCCTTCTTCTACTTCTTCTGATTCACCCTCCAGACTTCACCTTCTCCTTCTCCTTCTTCTACTTCTTCTGATTCACCCTCCTTACTTCACCTTCTCCTTCTCCTTCTTCTGCTTCTTCTGCTTCACCCTCCAGACTTCACCTTCTCCTTCTCCTTCTTCTGCTTCTTCTGCTTCACCCTCCAGACTTCACCTTCTCCTTCTCCTTCTTCTGCTTCTTCTGCTTCACCCTCCTGACTTCACCTTCTCCTTCTCCTTCTTCTACTTCTTCTGATTCACCCTCCAGACTTCACCTTCTCCTTCTCCTTCTTCTGCTTCTTCTGCTTCACCCTCCAGACTTCACCTTCTCCTTCTCCTTCTTCTGCTTCTTCTGCTTCGCCCTCCAGACTTCACCTTCTCCTTCTCCTTCTTCTGCTTCTTCTGCTTCACCCTCCAGACTTCACCTTCTCCTTCTCCTTCTTCTGCTTCTTCTGCTTCGCTCTCCAGACTTCACCTTCTCCTTCTCCTTCTTCTGCTTCTTCTGATTCACCCTCCAGACCTCACCTTCTCCTTCTCCTTCTTCTACTTCTTCTGATTCACCCTCCAGACTTCATCTTCTCCTTCTCCTTCTTCTGCTTCTTCTGATTCACCCTCCAGACTTCACCTTCTCCTTCTCCTTCTTCTGCTTCTTCTGATTCACCCTCCAGACTTCACCTTCTCCTTCTCCTTCTTCTACTTCTTCTGATTCACCCTTCAGTCTTCACCTTCTCCTTCTCCTTCTTCTGTTTCTTCTGCTTCACCCTCCAGACTTCACCTTCTCCTTCTCCTTCTTCTACTTCTTCTGATTCACCCTCCAGACATCACCTTCTCCTTCTCCTTCTTCTGCTTCTTCTGCTTCACCCTCCAGACTTCACCTTCTCCTTCTCCTTCTTCTGCTTCTTCTGCTTCGCCCTCCAGACTTCACCTTCTCCTTCTCCTTCTTCTGCTTCTTCTGCTTCACCCTCCAGACTTCACCTTCTCCTTCTCCTTCTTCTGCTTCTTCTGCTTCACTCTCCTGACTTCACCTTCTCCTTCTCCTTCTTCTACTTCTTCTGATTCACCCTCCAGACTTCAACTTCTCCTTCTCCTTCTTCTACTTCTTCTGATTCACCCTCCAGACTTCACCTTCTCATTCTCCTTCTTCTGCTTCTTCTGATTCACCCTCCAGACTTCACCTTCTCCTTCTCCTTATTCTGCTTCTTCTGATTCACCCTCCAGACTTCACCTTCTCCTTCTCCTTCTTCTTCTGATTCACCCTCCAGACTTCACCTTCTCCTTCTTCTTCTGATTCACCCTCCAGACTTCACCTTCTCCTTCTCCTTCTTCTACTTCTTCTGATTCACCCTCCAGACTTCACCTTCTCCTTCTCCTTCTTCTGCTTGTTCTGATTCACCCTGCAGACTTCACCTTCTCCTTCTCCTTCGTCTACTTCTTCTGATTCACCGTCCAGACTACACCTTCTCCTTCTCCTTCTTCTACTTCTTCTGATTCACCCTCCAGACTTCACCTTCTCCTTCTCCTTCTTCTGCTTCTGCTGATTCACCCTCCAGACTTCACCTTCTCCTTCTCCTTCTTCTACTTCTTCTGATTGACCCTCCAGACTTCACCTTCTCCTTCTCCTTCTTCTACATCTTCTGATTCACGCTCCAGACTTCACCTTCTCCTTCTCCTTCTTCTACTTCTTCTGTTTCACACTCCAGGCTTCGCCTTCTCCTTCTCCTTCTTCCACTTCTTCTGCTTCACCCTCCTGACTTCGCCTTCTCCTTCTCCTTCTTCTACTTCTTCTGATTCACCCTCCAGACTTCATCTTCTCCTTCTCCTTCTTCTGCTTCTTCTGCTTCACCCTCCTGACTTCACCTTCTCCTTCTCCTTCTTCTACTTCTTCTGTTTCACCCTCCAGACTTCACCTTCTCCTTCTCCTTCTTCTGCTTCTTCTGCTTCACCCTCCAGACTGCACCTTCTCCTTCTCCTTCTTCTGCTTCTTCTGCTGCGCCCTCCAGACTTCACCTTCTCCTTCTCCTTCTTCTGCTTCTTCTGCTTCACCCTCCTGACTTCACCTTCTCCTTCTCCTTCTTCTACTTCTTCTGCTTCACCCCCCTGACTTCACCTTCTCCTTCTCCTTCTTCTGCTTCTTCTGATTCACCCTCCTAACTTCACCTTCTCCTTCTCCTTCTTCTGCTTCTTCTGATTCTCCCTCCAGACTTCACCTTCTCCTTCTCCTTCTTCTGCTTCTTCTGATTCACCCTCCAGACCTCACCTTCTCCTTCTCCTTCTTCTACTTCTTCTGATTCACCCTCCAGACTTCATCTTCTCCTTCTTCTTCTTCTGCTTCTTCTGATTCACCCTCCAGACTTCACCTTCTCCTTCTCCTTCTTCTGCTTCTTCTGATTCACCCTCCAGACTTCACCTTCTCCTTCAACTTCTTCTACTTCTTCTGATTCACCCTCCAGACTTCACCTTCTCCTTCTCCTTCTTCTACTTCTTCTGATTCACCCTCCAGTCTTCACCTTCTCCTTCTCCTTCTTCTGTTTCTTCTGCTTCACCCTCCAGACATCACCTTCTCCTTCTCTTTCTTCTGCTTCTTCTGATTCACCCTCCAGACTTCACCTTCTCCTTCTCCTTCTTCTGATTCTTCTGATTCACCCTCCAGACTTCACCTTCTCCTTCTCCTTCTTCAGCTTCTTCTGATTCACCCTCCTGACTTCACCTTCTCCTTCTCCTTCTTCTACTTCTTCTGCTTCACCCTCCAGACTTCACCTTCTCCTTCTCCTTCTTCTACTTCTTCTGATTCACCCTCCAGACGTCACCTTCTCCTTCTTCTGCTTCTTCTGATTCACCCTCCAGACTTCACCTTCTCCTTCTCCTTATTCTGCTTCTTTTGATTCACCCTCCAGACTTCACCTTCTCCTTCTCCTTCTTCTGCTTCTTCTGATTCACCCTCCAGACTTCACCTTCTCCTTCTCCTTCTTCTGCTTCTTCTGATTCACCCTCCAGACTTCACCTTCTCCTTCTCCTTCTTCTACTTCTTCTGATTCACCCTCCAGACTTCATCGTCTCCTTCTCCTTCTTCTGCTTCTTCTGATTCATCCTCCAGACTTCACCTTCTCCTTCTCCTTCTTCTGCTTCTTCTGATTCACCCTCCAGACTTCACCTTCTCCTTCTCCTTCTTCTACTTCTTCTGATTCACCCTCCAGACTTCACCTTCTCCTTCTCCTTCTTCTACTTCTTCTGATTCACCCTCCAGACTTCACCTTCTCCATCTCCTTCTTCTGCTTCTTCTGATTCACCCTCCAGACTTCACCTTCTCCTTCTCCTTATTCTGCTTCTTCTGATTCACCCTCCAGACTTCACCTTCTCCTTCTTCTGCTTCTTCTGATTCACCCTCCAGACTTCACCTTCTCCTTCTCCTTCTTCTGCTTCTTCTGATTCACCCTCCAGACTTCACCTTCTCCTTCTCCTTCTTCTACTTCTTCTGATTCACCCTCCAGACTTCACCTTCTCCTTCTCCTTCTTCTGCTTCTTCTGATTCACCCTGCAGACTTCACCTTCTCCTTCTCCTTCGTCTACTTCTTCTGATTCACCGTCCAGACTACACCTTCTCCTTCTCCTTCTTCTACTTCTTCTGATTCACCCTCCAGACTTCACCTTCTCCTTCTCCTTCTTCTGCTTCTTCTGATTCACCCTCCAGACTTCACCTTCTCCTTCTCCTTCTTCTACTTCTTCTGATTGACCCTCCAGACTTCACCTTCTCCTTCTCCTTCTTCTACATCTTCTGATTCACGCTCCAGACTTCACCTTCTCCTTCTCCTTCTTCTACTTCTTCTGCTTCTCCCTCCAGACTTCACCTTCTCCTTCTCCTTCTTCTACTTCTTCTGATTCACCCTCCAGACTTCACCTTCTCCTTCTCCTTCTTCTACTTCTTCTGATTCACCCTCCAGACTTCACCTTCTCCTTCTCCTTCTTCTACTTCTTCTGATTCACCCTCCAGACTTCACCTTCTCCTTCTCCTTCTTCTACTTCTTCTGATTCACCCTCCTGACTTCACCTTCTCCTTCTCCTTCTTCTGCTTCTTCTGCTTCACCCTCCAAACTTCACCTTCTCCTTCTCCTTCTTCTGCTTCTTCTGCTTCACCCTCCTGACTTCACCTTCTCCTTCTCCTTCTTCTACTTCTTCTGATTCACCCTCCAGACTTCACCTTCTCCTTCTCCTTCTTCTGCTTCTTCTGCTTCACCCTCCAGACTTCACCTTCTCCTTCTCCTTCTTATGCTTCTTCTGCTTCGCCCTCCAGACTTCACCTTCTCCTTCTCCTTCTTCTGCTTCTTCTGCTTCACCCTCCAGACTTCACCTTCTCCTTCTCCTTCTTCTGCTTCTTCTGCTTCACTCTCCTGACTTCACCTTCTCCTTCTCCTTCTTCTACTTCTTCTGATTCACCCTCCAGACTTCACCTTCTCCTTCTCCTTCTTCTACTTCTTCTGATTCTCCCTCCAGACTTCACCTTCTCCTTCTCCTTCTTCTGCTTCTTCTGATTCACCCTCCAGACTTCACCTTCTCCTTCTCCTTATTCTGCTTCTTCTGATTCACCCTCCAGACTTCACCTTCTCCTTCTCCTTCTTCTGCTTCTTCTGATTCACCCTCCAGACTTCACCTTCTCCTTCTTCTTCTGATTCACCCTCCAGACTTCACCTTCTCCTTCTCCTTCTTCTACTTCTTCTGATTCACCCTCCAGACTTCACCTTCTCCTCCTCCTTCTTCTGCTTCTTCTGATTCACCCTGCAGACTTCACCTTCTCCTTCTCCTTCGTCTACTTCTTCTGATTCACCGTCCAGACTACACCTTCTCCTTCTCCTTCTTCTACTTCTTCTGATTCACCCTCCAGACTTCATCTTCTCCTTCTCCTTCTTCTGCTTCTTCTGATTCACCCTCCAGACTTCACCTTCTTCTTCTCCTTCTTCTACTTCTTCTGATTGACCCTCCAGACTTCACCTTCTCCTTCTCCTTCTTCTACTTCTTCTGATTCACCCTCCAGACTTCAACTTCTCCTTCTCCTTCTTCTACTTCTTCTGCTTCTCCCTCCAGACTTCACCTTCTCCTTCTCCTTCTTCTGCTTCTTCTGATTCACCCTCCAGACTTCACCTTCTCCTTCTCCTTCTACTTCTTCTGATTCACCCTCCAGACTTCAACTTCTCCTTCTCCTTCTTCTACGTCTTCTGATTCACCCTCCAGACTTCACCTTCTCCTTCTCCTTCTTCTACTTCTTCTGATTCACCCTCCTTACTTCACCTTCTCCTTCTCCTTCTTCTGCTTCTTCTGCTTCACCCTCCAGACCTCAGCTTCTCCTTCTCCTTCTTCTGCTTCTTCTGCTTCACCCTCCAGACTACACCTTCTCCTTCTCCTTCTTCTGCTTCTTCTGCTTCACCCTCCTGACTTCACCTTCTCCTTCTCCTTCTTCTACTTCTTCTGATTCACCCTCCAGACTTCACCTTCTCCTTCTCCTTCTTCTGCTTCTTCTGCTTCACCCTCCAGACTTCACCTTCTCCTTCTCCTTCTTCTGCTTCTTCTGCTTCGCCCTCCAGACTTCACCTTCTCCTTCTCCTTCTTCTGCTTCTTCTGCTTCACCCTCCAGACTTCAACTTCTCCTTCTCCTTCTTCTGCTTCTTCTGCTTCACTCTCCTGACTTCACCTTCTCCTTCTCCTTCTTCTACTTCTTCTGATTCACCCTCCAGACTTCACCTTCTCCTTCTCCTTCTTCTGCTTCTTCTGCTTCACCCTCCAGACTTCACCTTCTCCTTCTCCTTCTTCTGCTTCTTCTGCTGCGCCCTCCAGACTTCACCTTCTCCTTCTCCTTCTTCTGCTTCTTCTGCTTCACCGTCCTGACTTCACCTTCTCCTTCTCCTTCTTCTACTTCTTCTGCTTCACCCCCTGACTTCACCTGCTCCTTCTCCTTCTTCTGCTTCTTCTGATTCACCCTCCTAACTTCACCTTCTCCTTCTCCTTCTTCTGCTTCTTCTGATTCACCCTCCTGACTTCACCTTCTCCTTCTCCTTCTTTTGCTTCTTCTGATTCACCCTCCAGACTTCACCTTCTCCTTCTCCTTCTTCTGCTTCTTCTGATTCACCCTCTAGACTTCACCTTCTCCTTTTCCTTCTTCTGCTTCTTCTGATTCACCCTCCAGACCTCACCTTCTCCTTCTCCTTATTCTGCTTCTTCTGATTCACCCTCCAGACTTCACCTTCTCCTTCTCCTTCTTCTGCTTCTTCTGATTCACCCTCCAGACTTCACCTTCTCCTTCTTCTTCTGATTCACCCTCCAGACTTCACCTTCTCCTTCTCCTTCTTCTACTTCTTCTGATTCACCCTCCAGACTTCACCTTCTCCTTCTCCTTCTTCTGCTTCTTCTGATTCACCCTGCAGACTTCACCTTCTCCTTCTCCTTCGTCTACTTCTTCTGATTCACCGTCCAGACTACACCTTCTCCTTCTCCTTCTTCTACTTCTTCTGATTCACCCTCCAGACTTCATCTTCTCCTTCTCCTTCTTCTGCTTCTTCTGATTCACCCTCCAGACTTCACCTTCTCCTTCTCCTTCTTCTACTTCTTCTGATTGACCCTCCAGACTTCACCTTCTCCTTCTCCTTCTTCTACTTCTTCTGATTCACCCTCCAGACTTCAACTTCTCCTTCTCCTTCTTCTACTTCTTCTGCTTCTCCCTCCAGACTTCACCTTCTCCTTCTTCTGCTTCTTCTGATTCACCCTCCAGACTTCACATTCTCCTTCTCCTTCTTCTACTTCTTCTGATTCACCCTCCAGACTTCACCTTCTCCTTCTCCTTCTTCTACTTCTTCTGATTCACCCTCCTTACTTCACCTTCTCCTTCTCCTTCTTCTGCTTCTTCTGCTTCACCCTCCAGACTTCACCTTCTCCTTCTCCTTCTTCTGCTTCTTCTGCTTCACCCTCCAGACTTCACCTTCTCCTTCTCCTTCTTCTGCTTCTTCTGCTTCACCCTCCTGACTTCACCTTCTCCTTCTCCTTCTTCTACTTCTTCTGATTCACCCTCCAGACTTCACCTTCTCCTTCTCCTTCTTCTGCTTCTTCTGCTTCACCCTCCAGACTTCACCTTCTCCTTCTCCTTCTTCTGCTTCTTCTGCTTCGCCCTCCAGACTTCACCTTCTCCTTCTCCTTCTTCTGCTTCTTCTGCTTCACCCTCCAGACTTCACCTTCTCCTTCTCCTTCTTCTGCTTCTTCTGCTTCACTCTCCAGACTTCACCTTCTCCTTCTCCTTCTTCTGCTTCTTCTGATACACCCTCCAGACCTCACCTTCTCCTTCTCCTTCTTCTACTTCTTCTGATTCACCCTCCAGACTTCATCTTCTCCTTCTCCTTCTTCTGCTTCTTCTGATTCACCCTCCAGACTTCACCTTCTCCTTCTCCTTCTTCTGCTTCTTCTGATTCACCCTCCAGACTTCACCTTCTCCTTCTCCTTCTTCTACTTCTTCTGATTCACCCTTCAGTCTTCACCTTCTCCTTCTCCTTCTTCTGTTTCTTCTGATTCACCCTCCAGACTTCACCTTCTCATTCTCCTTCTTCTGCTTCTTCTGCTTCGCCCTCCAGACTTCACCTTCTCCTTCTCCTTCTTCTGCTTCTTCTGCTTCACCCTCCAGACTTCACCTTCTCCTTCTCCTTCTTCTGCTTCTTCTGCTTCACTCTCCTGACTTCACCTTCTCCTTCTCCTTCTTCTACTTCTTCTGATTCACCCTCCAGACTTCAACTTCTCCTTCTCCTTCTTCTACTTCTTCTGATTCACCCTCCAGACTTCACCTTCTCATTCTCCTTCTTCTGCTTCTTCTGATTCACCCTCCAGACTTCACCTTCTCCTTCTCCTTATTCTGCTTCTTCTGATTCACCCTCCAGACTTCACCTTCTCCTTCTCCTTCTTCTGCTTCTTCTGATTCACCCTCCAGACTTCACCTTCTCCTTCTTCTTCTGATTCACCCTCCAGACTTCACCTTCTCCTTCTCCTTCTTCTACTTCTTCTGATTCACCCTCCAGACTTCACCTTCTCCTTCTCCTTCTTCTGCTTCTTCTGATTCACCCTGCAGACTTCACCTTCTCCTTCTCCTTCGTCTACTTCTTCTGATTCACCGTCCAGACTACACCTTCTCCTTCTCCTTCTTCTACTTCTTCTGATTCACCCTCCAGACTTCATCTTCTCCTTCTCCTTCTTCTGCTTCTTCTGATTTACCCTCCAGACTTCACCTTCTCCTTCTCCTTCTTCTACTTCTTCTGATTGACCCTCCATACTTCACCTTCTCCTTCTCCTTCTTCTACTTCTTCTGATTCACCCTCCAGACTTCAACTTCTCCTTCTCCTTCTTCTACTTCTTCTGCTTCTCCCTCCAGACTTCACCTTCTCCTTCTCCTTCTTCTACGTCTTCTGATTCACCCTCCAGACTTCACCTTCTCCTTCTCCTTCTTCTACGTCTTCTGATTCACCCTCCAGACTTAACCTTCTCCTTCTCCTTCTTCTCCTTCTTCTGCTTCTTCTGCTTCACCCTCCAGACTTCACCTTCTCCTTCTCCTTCTTCTGCTTCTTCTGCTTCACCCTCCAGACTTCACCTTCTCCTTCTCCTTCTTCTGCTTCTTCTGCTTCACCCTCCTGACTTCACCTTCTCCTTCTCCTTCTTCTACTTCTTCTGATTCACCCTCCAGACTTCACCTTCTCCTTCTCCTTCTTCTGCTTCTTCTGCTTCACCCTCCAGACTTCACCTTCTCCTTCTCCTTCTTCTGCTTCTTCTGCTACGCCCTCCAGACTTCACCTTCTCCTTCTCCTTCTTCTGCTTCTTCTGCTTCACCCTCCAGACTTCACCTTCTCCTTCTCCTTCTTCTGCTTCTTCTGCTTCACTCTCCTGACTTCACCTTCTCCTTCTCCTTCTTCTACATCTTCTGATTCACCCTCCAGACTTCACCTTCTCCTTCTCCTTCTTCTGCTTCTTCTGCTTCACCCTCCAGACTTCACCTTCTCCTTCTCCTTCTTCGGCTTCTTCTGCTGCGCCCTCCAGACTTCACCTTCTCCTTCTCCTTCTTCTGCTTCTTCTGCTTCACCGTCGTGACTTCACCTTCTCCTTCTCCTTCTTCTACTTCTTCTGCTTCACCCCCCTCACTTCACCTGCTCCTTCTCCTTCTTCTGCTTCTTCTGATTCACCCTCCTAACTTCACCTTCTCCTTCTCCTTCTTCTGCTTCTTCTGATTCACCCTCCTGACTTCACCTTCTCCTTCTCCATCTTTTGCTTCTTCTGATTCACCCTCCAGACTTCACCTTCTCCTTCTCCTTGTTCTGCTTCTTCTGATTCACCCTCCAGACTTCAACTTCTCCTTCTCCTTCTTCTACTTCTTCTGATTCACCCTCCAGACTTCAGCTTCTCCTTCTCCTTCTTCTACTTCTTCTGCTTCTCCCTCCAGACTTCACCTTCTCCTTCTTCTGCTTCTTCTGATTCACCCTCCAGACTTCACATTCTCCTTCTCCTTCTTCTACTTCTTCTGATTCACCCTCCAGACTTCACCTTCTCCTTCTCCTTCTTCTACGTCTTCTGATTCACCCTCCAGACTTAACCTTCTCCTTCTCCTTCTTCTCCTTCTTCTGCTTCTTCTGCTTCACCCTCCAGACTTCACCTTCTCCTTCTCCTTCTTCTGCTTCTTCTGCTTCACCCTCCAGACTTCACCTTCTCCTTCTCCTTCTTCTGCTTCTTCTGCTTCACCCTCCTGACTTCACCTTCTCCTTCTCCTTCTTCTACTTCTTCTGATTCACCCTCCAGACTTCACCTTCTCCTTCTCCTTCTTCTGCTTCTTCTGCTTCACCCTCCAGACTTCACCTTCTCCTTCTCCTTCTTCTGCTTCTTCTGCTACGCCCTCCAGACTTCACCTTCTCCTTCTCCTTCTTCTGCTTCTTCTGCTTCACCCTCCAGACTTCACCTTCTCCTTCTCCTTCTTCTGCTTCTTCTGCTTCACTCTCCTGACTTCACCTTCTCCTTCTCCTTCTTCTACTTCTTCTGATTCACCCTCCAGACTTCACCTTCTCCTTCTCCTTCTTCTGCTTCTTCTGCTTCACCCTCCAGACTTCACCTTCTCCTTCTCCTTCTTCGGCTTCTTCTGCTGCGCCCTCCAGACTTCACCTTCTCCTTCTCCTTCTTCTGCTTCTTCTGCTTCACCGTCCTGACTTCACCTTCTCCTTCTCCTTCTTCTACTTCTTCTGCTTCACCCCCCTCACTTCACCTGCTCCTTCTCCTTCTTCTGCTTCTTCTGATTCACCCTCCTAACTTCACCTTCTCCTTCTCCTTCTTCTGCTTCTTCTGATTCACCCTCCTGACTTCACCTTCTCCTTCTCCATCTTTTGCTTCTTCTGATTCACCCTCCAGACTTCACCTTCTCCTTCTCCTTCTTCTGCTTCTTCTGATTCACCCTCCAGACTTCACCTTCTCCTTCTCCTTCTTCTGCTTCTTCTGATTCAGCCTCCAGACCTCACCTTCTCCTTCTCCTTCTTCTACTTCTTCTGATTCACCCTCCAGACTTCATCTTCTCCTTCTCCTTCTTCTGCTTCTTCTGATTCACCCTCCAGACCTCACCTTCTCCTTCTCCTTCTTCTGCTTCTTCTGATTCACCCGCCAGACTTCACCTTCTCCTTCTCCTTCTTCTACTTCTTCTGATTCACCCTCCAGACTTCACCTTCTCCTTCTCCTTCTTCTACTTCTTCTGATTCACCCTTCAGTATTCACCTTCTCCTTCTCCTTCTTCTGTTTCTTCTGCTTCACCCTCCAGACTTCACCTTCTCCTTCTCTTTCTTCTGCTTCTTCTGATTCACCCTCCAGACTTCATCTTCTCCTTCTCCTTCTTCTGATTCTTCTGTTTCACCCTCCAGACTTCACCTTCTCCTTCTCCATCTTCTGCTTCTTCTGCTTCACCCTCCTGACTTCACCTTCTCCTTCTCCTTCTTCTACTTCTTCTGATTCACCCTCCAGACTTCACCTTCTCCTTCTCCTTCTTCAGCTTCTTCTGCTTCACCCTCCAGACTTCACCTTCTCCTTCTCCTTCTTCTGCTTCTTCTGCTTCGCCCTCCAGACTTCACCTTCTCCTTCTCCTTCTTCTGCTTCTTCTGCTTCACCCTCCAGACTTCACCTTCTCCTTCTCCTTCTTCTGCTTCTTCTGCTTCACTCTCCTGACTTCACCTTCTCCTTCTCCTTCTTCTACTTCTTCTGATTCACACTCCAGACTTCACCTTCTCCTTCTCCTTCTTCTGCTTCTTCTGCTTCACCCTCCAAACTTCACCTTCTCCTTCTCCTTCTTCTGCTTCTTCTGCTGCGCCCTCCAGACTTCACCTTCTCCTTCTCCTTCTTCTGCCTCTTCTGCTTCACCGTCCTGACTTCACCTTCTCCTTCTCCTTCTTCTACTTCTTCTGCTTCACCCCCCTGACTTCACCTGCTCCTTCTCCTTCTTCTGCTTCTTCTGATTCACCCTCCTAACTTCACCTTCTCCTTCTCCTTCTTCTGCTTCTTCTGATTCACCCTCCTGACTTCACCTTCTCCTTCTCCTTCTTTTGCTTCTTCTGATTCACCCTCCAGACATCACCTTCTCCTTCTCCTTCTTCTGCTTCTTCTGATTCACCCTCCAGACTTCACCTTCTCCTTCTCCTTCTTCTGCTTCTTCTGATTCACCCTCCAGACCTCACCTTCTCCTTCTCCTTCTTCTACTTCTTCTGAGTCACCCTCCAGACTTCATCTTCTCCTTCTCCTTCTTCTGCTTCTTCTGATTCACCCTCCAGACTTCACCTTCTCCTTCTCCTTCTTCTGCTTCTTCTGATTCACCCTCCAGACTTCACCTTCTCCTTCTCCTTCTTCTACTTCTTCTGATTCACCCTCCAGACCTCACCTTCTCCTTCTCCTTCTTCTACTTCTTCTGATTCACCCTTCAGTCTTCACCTTCTCCTTCTCCTTCTTCTGTTTCTTCTGCTTCACCCTCCAGACTTCACCTTCTCCTTCTCTTTCTTCTGCTTCTTCTGATTCACCCTCCAGACTTCACCTTCTCCTTCTCCTTCTTCTGATTCTTCTGATTCACCCTCCAGACTTCACCTTCTCCTTCTCCTTCTTCTGCTTCTTCTGAATCACCCTCCTGACTTCACCTTCTCCTTCTCCTTCTTCTACTTCTTCTGATTCACCCTCCTGACTTCACCTTCTCCTTCTCCTTCTTCTACTTCTTCTGCTTCACCCTCCAGACTTCACCTTCTCCTTCTCCTTCTTCTACTTCTTCTGATTCACCCTCCAGACTTCACCTTCTCCTTCTACTTCTTCTGCTTCTTCTGATTCACCCTCCAGACTTCACCTTCTCCTTCTCCTTATTCTGCTTCTTCTGATTCACCCTCCAGACTTCACCTTCTCCTTCTCCTTCTTCTGCTTCTTCTGATTCACCCTCCAGACTTCACCTTCTCCTTCTCCTTCTTCTGCTTCTTCTGATTCACCCTCCAGACTTCACCTTCTCCTTCTCCTTCTTCTACTTCTTCTGATTCACCCTCCAGACTTCATCGTCTCCTTCTCCTTCTTCTGCTTCTTCTGATTCACCCTCCAGACTTCACCTTCTCCTTCTCCTTCTTCTGCTTCTTCTGATTCACCCTCCAGACTTCACCTTCTCCTTCTCCTTCTTCTACTTCTTCTGATTCACCCTCCAGACTTCACCTTCTCCTTCTCCTTCTCCTACTTCTTCTGATTCACCCTCCAGACTTCACCTTCTCCTTCTCCTTCTTCTGCTTCTTCTGATTCACCCTCCAGACTTCACCTTCTCCTTCTCCTTATTCTGCTTCTTCTGATTCACCCTCCAGACTTCACCTTCTCCTTCTGCTTCTTCTGCTTCTTCTGATTCACCCTCCAGACTTCACCTTCTCCTTCTCCTTCTTCTGCTTCTTCTGATTCACCCTCCAGACTTCACCTTCTCCTTCTGCTTCTTCTACTTCTTCTGATTCACCCTCCAGACTTCACCTTCCCCTTCTCCTTCTGCTTCTTCTGCTTCGCCCTCCAGACTTCACCTTCTCCTTCTCCTTCTTCTGCTTCTTCTGCTTCACCCTCCAGACTTCACCTTCTCCTTCTCCTTCTTCTACTTCTTCTGATTCACCCTCCAGACTTCACCTTCTCCTTCTGCTTCTTCTACTTCTTCTGATTCACCCTCCAGACTTCACCTTCCCCTTCTCCTTCTGCTTCTTCTGCTTCGCCCTCCAGACTTCACCTTCTCCTTCTCCTTCTTCTGCTTCTTCTGCTTCACCCTCCAGACTTCACCTTCTCCTTCTCCTTCTTCTGCTTCTTCTGCTGCGCCCTCCAGACTTCACCTGCTCCTTCTCCTTCTTCTGCTTCTTCTGCTTCACCCTCCTGACTTCACCTTCTCCTTCTCCTTCTTCTACTTCTTCTGCTTCACCCCCCTGACTTCACCTGCTCCTTCTCCTTCTTCTGCTTCTTCTGATTCACCCTCCTAACTTTACCTTCTGCTTCTCCTTCTTCTGCTTCTTCTGATTCACCCTCCTGACTTCACCTTCTCCTTCTCCTTCTTCTGCTTCTTCTAATTCACCCTCCAGACTTCACCTTCTCCTTCTCCTTCTTCTGCTTCTTCTGATTCACCCTCCAGACTTCACCTTCTCCTTCTCCTTCTTCTGCTTCTTCTGTTTCACCCTCCTAACTTCACCTTCTCCTTCTCCTTCTTCTGCTTCTTCTGATTCACCCTCCTGAAATCACCTTCTCCTTCTCCTTCTTCTGCTTCTTCTGATTCACCCTCCAGACTTCACCTTCTCCTTCTCCTTCTTCTGCTTCTTCTGATTCACCCTCCAGACTTCACCTTCTCCTTCTCCTTCTTCTGCTTCTTCTGATTCACCCTCCAGACCTCACCTTCTCCTTCTACTTCTTCTACTATTTCTGATTCACCCTCCAGACTTCATCTTCTCCTTCTCCTTCTTCTGCTTCTTCTGATTCACCCTCCAGACTTCACCTTCTCCTTCTCCTTCTTCTGCTTCTTCTGATTCACCCTCCAGACTTCACCTTCTCCTTCTCCTTCTTCTACTTCTTCTGATTCACCCTCCAGACCTCACCTTCTCCTTCTCCTTCTTCTACTTCTTCTGATTCACCCTCCAGACTTCACCTTCTCCTTCTCCTTCTTCTGCTTCTTCTGATTCACCCTCCTGACTTCACCTTCTCCTTCTCCTTCTTCTACTTCTTCTGATTCACCCTCCTGACTTCACCTTCTCCTTCTCCTTCTTCTACTTCTTCTGCTTCACCCTCCAGACTTCACCTTCTCCTTCTCCTTCTTCTACTGCTTCTGATTCACCCTCCAGACTTCACCTTCTCCTTCTCCTTCTTCTACTTCTTCTGATTCACCCTCCAGACTTCACCTTCTCCTTCTCCTTCTTCTACCTCTTCTGATTCACCCTCCAGACTTCACCTTCTCCTTCTCCTTCTTCTGCTTCTTCTGATTCACCCTCCAGACTTCACCTTCTCCTTCTCCTTATTCTGCTTCTTCTGATTCACCCTCCAGACTTCACCTTCTCCTTCTCTTTCTTCTGCTTCTTCTGATTCACCCTCCAGACTTCACCTTCTTCTTCTGCTTCTTCTGATTCATCCTCCAGACTTCACCTTCTCCTTCTCCTTCTACTACTTCTTCTGATTCACCCTCCAGACTTCACCTTCTCCTTCTCGTTCTTCTGCTACTTCTGATTCACCCTCCAGACTTCACCTTCTCCTTCTCCTTCGTCAACTTCTTCTGATTCACCCTCCAGACTACACCTTCTCCTTCTCCTTCTTCTACTTCTTCTGATTCACCCTCCAGACTTCACCTTCTCCTTCTCGTTCTTCTGCTTCTTCTGATTCACCCTCCAGACTTCACCTTCTCCTTCTCCGTCTTCTACTTCTTCTGATTCACCCTCCAGACTTCACCTTCTCCTTCTCCTTCTTCTACTTCTTCTGATTCACCCTCCAGACTTCACCTTCTCCTTCTCCTTCTTCTACTTCTTCTGCTTCTCCCTCCAGACGTCACCTTCTCCTTCTCCTTCTTCTGCTTCTTCTGATTCACCCTCCAGACTTCACCTTCTCCTTCTCCTTCTTCTACTTCTTCTGATTCACCCTCCAGACTTCACCTTCTCCTTCTCCTTCTTCTGCTTCTTCTGATTCACCCTCCTAACTTTACCTTCTGCTTCTCCTTCTTCTGCTTCTTCTGATTCACCCTCCTGACTTCACCTTCTCCTTCTCCTTCTTCTGCTTCTTCTAATTCACCCTCCAGACTTCACCTTCTCCTTCTCCTTCTTCTGCTTCTTCTGATTCACCCTCCAGACTTCACCTTCTCCTTCTCCTTCTTCTGCTTCTTCTGTTTCACCCTCCTAACTTCACCTTCTCCTTCTCCTTCTTCTGCTTCTTCTGATTCACCCTCCTGACTTCACCTTCTCCTTCTCCTTCTTCTGCTTCTTCTGATTCACCCTCCAGACTTCACCTTCTCCTTCTCCTTCTTCTGCTTCTTCTGATTCACCCTCCAGACTTCACCTTCTCCTTCTCCTTCTTCTGCTTCTTCTGATTCACCCTCCAGACCTCACCTTCTCCTTCTACTTCTTCTACTATTTCTGATTCACCCTCCAGTCTTCACCTTCTCCTTCTCCTTCTTCTGTTTCTTCTGCTTCACCCTCCAGAATTCACCTTCTCCTTCTCTTTCTTCTGCTTCTTCTGATTCACCCTCCAGACTTCACCTTCTCCTTCTCCTTCTTCTGATTCTTCTGATTCACCCTCCAGACTTCACCTTCTCCTTCTCCTTCTTCTGCTTCTTCTGATTCACCCTCCTGACTTCACCTTCTCCTTCTCCTTCTTCTACTTCTTTTGATTCACCCTCCTGACTTCACCTTCTCCTTCTCCTTCTTCTACTTCTTCTGCTTCACCCTCCAGACTTCACCTTCTCCTTCTCCTTCTTCTACTGCTTCTGATTCACCCTCCAGACTTCACCTTCTCCTTCTCCTTCTTCTACTTCTTCTGATTCACCCTCCAGACTTCACCTTCTCCTTCTCCTTCTTCTACTTCTTCTGATTCACCCTCCAGACTTCACCTTCTCCTTCTCCTTCTTCTGCTTCTTCTGATTCACCCTCCAGACTTCACCTTCTCCTTCTCCTTATTCTGCTTCTTCTGATTCACCCTCCAGACTTCACCTTCTCCTTCTCTTTCTTCTGCTTCTTCTGATTCACCCTCCAGACTTCACCTTCTTCTTCTGCTTCTTCTGATTCATCCTCCAGACTTCACCTTCTCCTTCTCCTTCTACTACTTCTTCTGATTCACCCTCCAGACTTCACCTTCTCCTTCTCGTTCTTCTGCTACTTCTGATTCACCCTCCAGACTTCACCTTCTCCTTCTCCTTCGTCAACTTCTTCTGATTCCCCCTCCAGACTACACCTTCTCCTTCTCCTTCTTCTACTTCTTCTGATTCACCCTCCAGACTTCACCTTCTCCTTCTCGTTCTTCTGCTTCTTCTGATTCACCCTCCAGACTTCACCTTCTCCTTCTCCGTCTTCTACTTCTTCTGATTCACCCTCCAGACTTCACCTTCTCCTTCTCCTTCTTCTACTTCTTCTGATTCACCCTCCAGACTTCACCTTCTCCTTCTCCTTCTTCTACTTCTTCTGCTTCTCCCTCCAGACGTCACCTTCTCCTTCTCCTTCTTCTGCTTCTTCTGATTCACCCTCCAGACTTCACCTTCTCCTTCTCCTTCTTCTACTTCTTCTGATTCACCCTCCAGACTTCACCTTCTCCTTCTCCTTCTTCTACTTCTTCTGATTCACCCTCCAGACTTCACCTTCTCCTTCTCCTTCTTCTACTTCTTCCGATTCACCCTCTTGACTTCACCTTCTCCTTCTCCTTCTTCTGCTTCTTCTGCTTCACCCTCCTGACTTCACCTTCTCCTTCTCCTTCTTCTACTTCTTCTGATTCACCCTCCTGACTTCACCTTCTCCTTCTCCTTCTTCTACTTCTTCTGATTCACCCTCCAGACTTCACCTTCTCCTTCTCCTTCTTCTGCTTCTTCTGCTTCACTCTCCAGACTTCACCTTCTCCTTCTCCTTCTTCTGCTTCTTCTGCTTCGCCCTCCAGACTTCACCTTCTACTTCTCCTTCTTCTGCTTCATCTGCTTCACCCTCCAGACTTCACCTTCTCCTTCTCCTTCTTCTGCTTCTTCTGCTTCACTCTCCTGACTTCACCTTCTCCTTCTCCTTCTTCTACTTCTTCTGATTCACCCTCCAGACTTCACCTTCTCCTTCTCCTTCTTCTGCTTCTTCTGCTGCGCCCTCCAGACTCCACCTTCTCCTTCTCCTTCTTCTGCTTCTTCTGCTTCACCCTCCTGACTTCACCTTCTCCTTCTCCTTCTTCTACTTCATCTGCTTCACCCCCCTGACTTCACCTGCTCCTTCTCCTTCTTCTGCTTCTTCTGATTCACCCTCCTGACTTCACCTTCTCCTTCTCCTTCTTCTGCTTCTTCTAATTCACCCTCCAGACTTCACCTTCTCCTTCTCCTTCTTCTGCTTCTTCTGATTCACCCTCCAGACTTCACCTTCTCCTTCTCCTTCTTCTGCTTCTTCTGATTCACCCTCCAGACCTCATCTTCTCCTTCTCCTTCTTCTACTTCTTCTGATTCACCCTCCAGACTTCATCTTCTCCTTCTCCTTCTTCTGCTTCTTCTTATTCACCCTCCAGACTTCACCTTCTCCTTCTCCTTCTTCTGCTTCTTCTGATTCACCCTCCTGACTTCACCTTCTCCTTCTCCTTCTTCTGCTTCTTCTGCTTCACCCTCCAGACTTCACCTTCTCCTTCTCCTTCTTCTGCTTCTTCTGCTTCACCCTCCTGACTTCACCTTCTTCTTCTCCTTCTTCTACTTCTTCTGATTCACCCTCCAGACTTCTCCTTCTCCTTCTCCTTCTTCTGCTTCTTCTGCTTCACTCTCCTGACTTCACCTTCTCCTTCTCCTTCTTCTACTTCTTCTGATTCACCCTCCAGACTTCACCCTCTCCTTCTCCTTCTTCTGCTTCTTCTGCTTCACCCTCCAGACTTCACCTTCTCTTTCTCCTTCTTCTGCTTCTTCTGCTGCGCCCTCCAGACTTGACCTTCTCCTTCTCCTTCTTCTGCTTCTTCTGATTCACCCTCCAGACTTCACCTTCTCCTTCTCCTTCTTCTACTTCTTCTGATCCACCCTCCTGACTTCACCTTCTCCTTCTCCTTCTTCTGCTTCATCTGCTTCACCCTCCAGACTTCACCTTCTCCTTCCCCTTCTTCTACTTCTTCTGCTTCACCCTCCAGACTTCACCTTCTGCTTCTCCTTCTTCTGCTTCTTCTGCTTCACCATCCTGACTTCACCTTATCCTTCTCCTTCTTCTACTTCTTCTGATTCACCCTCCAGACTTCTTCTTCTCCTTCTCCTTCTTCTGCTTCTTCTGCTTCACTCTCCTGACTTCACCTTCTCCTTCTCCTTCTTCTACTTCTTCTGATTCACCCTCCAGACTTCACCCTCTCCTTCTCCTTCTTCTGCTTCTTCTGCTTCACCCTCCAGACTTCACCTTCTCCTTCTCCTTCTTCTGCTTCTTCTGCTTCACCGTCCTGACTTCACCTTCTCCTTCTCCTTCTTCTACTTCTTCTGCTTCACCCCCCTGACTTCACTTGCTCCTTCTCCTTCTTCTGCTTCTTCTGATTCACCCTCCTAACTTCACCTTCTCTTTCTCCTTCTTCTGCTTCTTCTGATTCACGCTCCTGACTTCACCTTTTCCTTCTCCTTTTTCTGCTTCTTCTGATTCACCCTCCAGACTTCACCTTCTCCTTCTCCTTCTTCTGCTTCTTCTGATTCACCCTCCAGACTTCACCTTCTCCTTCTCCTTCTTCTGCTTCTTCTGATTCACCCTCCAGACCTCACCTTCTCCTTCTCCTTCTTCTACTTCTTCTGATTCACCCTCCAGACTTCATCTTCTCCTTCTCCTTCTTCTGCTTCTTCTGATTCACCCTCCAGACTTCACCTTCTCCTTCTCCTTCTTCTACTTCTTCTGATTCACCCTCCAGACTTCACCTTCTCCTTCTCCTTCTTCTACTTCGTCTGATTCACCCTCCAGACTTCACCTTCTCCTTCTCCTTCTTCTACTTCTTCTGATTCACCCTCCAGTCTTCACCTACTCCTTCTCCTTCTTCTGTTTCTTCTGCTTCACCCTCCAGACTTCCCCTTCTCCTTCTCTTTCTTCTGCTTCTTCTGATTCACCCTCCAGACTTCATCTTCTCCTTCTCCTTCTTCTGATTCTTCTGATTCACCCTCCAGACTTCACCATCTCCTTCTCCTTCTTCTGCTTCTTCTGATTCACCCTCCTGACTTCACCTTCTCCTTCTCCTTCTTCTACTTCTTCTGCTTCACCCTCCAGACTTCACCTTCTCCTTCTCCTTCTTCTACTTCTTCTGATTCACCCTCCAGACTTCACCTTCTCCTTCTCCTTCTTCTGCTTCTTCTGATTCACCCTGCCGACTTCACCTTCTCCTTCTCCTTATTCTGCTACTTCTGATTCACCCTCCAGACTTCACCTTCTCCTTCTCCTTCTTCTGCTTCTTCTGATTCACCCTCCAGACTTCACCTTTTCCTTCTCCTTCTTCTGCTTCTTCTGATTCACCCTCCAGACTTCACCTTCTCCTTCTCCTTCTTCTGCTTCTTCTGATTCACCCTCCAGACTTCACCTTCTCCTTCTCCTTCTTCTACTTCTTCTGATTCACCCTCCAGACTTCACCTTCTCCTTCTCTTTCTTCTGCTTCTTCTGATTCTCCCTCCAGACTTCACCTTCTCCTTCTCCTTCTTCTACTTCTTCTGATTCACCCTCCAGACTTCACCTTCTCCTTCTCCTTCTTCTACTTCTTCTGATTCCCCCTCCAGACTTCACCTTCTCCTTCTCCTTCTTCTGCTTCTTCTGATTCACCCTGCAGACTTCACCTTCTCCTTCTCCTTATTCTGCTTCTTCTGATTCACCCTCCAGACTTCACCTTCTCCTTCTCCTTCTTCTGCTTCTTCTGATTCACCCTCCAGACTTCACCTTTTCCTTCTCCTTCTTCTGCTTCTTCTGATTCACCCTCCAGACTTCACCTTCTCCTTCTCCTTCTTCTGCTTCTTCTGATTTACCCTCCAGACTTCACCTTCTCCTTCTCCTTCTTCTACTTCTTCTGATTCACCCTCCAGACTTCACCTTCTCCTTCTCTTTCTTCTGCTTCTTCTGATTCTCCCTCCAGACTTCACCTTCTCCTTCTCCTTCTTCTACTTCTTCTGATTCACCCTCCAGACTTCACCTTCTCCTTCTCCTTCTTCTACTTCTTCTGATTCATCCTCCAGACTTCACCTTCTATTTCTCCTTCTTCTGCTTCTTCTGATTCACCCTCCAGACTTCACCTTCTCCTTCTCCTTATTCTGCTTCTTCTGATTCACCCTCCAGACTTCACCTTCTCCTTCTCCTTCTTCTGCTTCTTCTGATTCACCCTCCAGACTTCACCTTCTCCTTCTCCTTCTTCTGCTTCTTCTGATTCACCCTCCAGACTTCACCTTCTCCTTCTCCTTCTTCTACTTCTTCTGATTCACCCTCCAGACTTCATCTTCTCCTTCTCCTTCTTCTGCTTCTTCTGATTCACCCTCCAGACTTCACCTTCTCCTTCTCCTTCGTCTACTTCTTCTGATTCACCCTCCAGACTACACCTTCTCCTTCTCCTTCTTCTACTTCTTCTGATTCACCCTCCAGACTTCACCTTCTCCTTCTCCTTCTTCTGTTTCTTCTGATTCACCCTCCAGACTTCACCTTCTCCTTCTCCTTCTTCTACTTCTTCTGATTCACCCTCCAGACTTCACCTTCTCCTTCTCCTTCTTCTACTTCTTCTGATTCACCCTCCAGACTTCATCTTCTCCTTCTCCTTCTTCTGCATCTTCTGATTCACCCTCCAGACTTCACCTTCTCCTTCTCCTTCTTCTGCTTCTTCTGATTCACCCTCCAGACTTCACCTTCTCCTTCTCCTTCTTCTACTTCTTCTGATTCACCCTCCAGAGTTCACCTTCTCCTTCTCCTTCTTCTACTTCTTCTGATTCACCCTCCAGTCTTCACATTCTCCTTCTCCTTCTTCTGTTTCTTCTGCTTCAGTCTCCAGACTTCACCTTCTCCTTCTCTTTCTTCTGATTCTTCTGATTCACCCTCCAGACTTCACCTTCTCCTTCTCCTTCTTCTGATTCTTCTGATTCACCCTCCAGACTTCACCTTCTCCTTCTCCTTCTTCTGCTTCTTCTGATTCACCCTCCTGGCTTCACCTTCTCCTTCTCCTTCTTCTACTTCTTCTGATTCACCCTCCTGACTTCACCTTCTCCTTCTCCTTCTTCTCCTTCTTCTGCTTCACACTCCAGACTTCACCTTCTCCTTCTCCTTCTTCTACCTCTTCTGATTCTCCCTCCAGACTTCACCTTCTCCTTCTCCTTCTTCTGCTTCTTCTGATTCACCCTCCAGACTTCACCTTCTCCTTCTCCTTATTCTGCTTCTTCTGATTCACCCTCCAGACTTCACCTTCTCCTTCTCCTTATTCTGCTTCTTCTGATTCAACCTCCAGACTTCACCTTCTCCTTCTCCTTCTTCTGCTTCTTCTGATTCACCCTCCAGACTTCACCTTCTCCTTCTCCTTCTTCTGTTTCTTCTGATTCGCCCTCCAGTCTTCACCTTCTCCTTCTCCTTCTTCTGCTTCTTCTGATTCACCCTCCTGACTTCACCTTCTCCTTCTCCTTCTTCTACTTCTTCTGATTCACCCTCCTGACTTGACCTTCTCCTTCTCCTTCTTCTACTTCTTCTGCTTCACCCTCCAGACTTCACCTTCTCCTTCTCCTTCTTCTACTTCTTCTGATTCACCCTCCAGACTTCACCTTCTCCTTCTCCTTCTTCTGCTTCTTCTGATTCACCCTCCTGGCTTCACCTTCTCCTTCTCCTTCTTCTACTTCTTCTGATTCACCCTCCTGACTTCACCTTCTCCTTCTCCTTCTTCTCCTTCTTCTGCTTCACACTCCAGACTTCACCTTCTCCTTCTCCTTCTTCTACCTCTTCTGATTCTGCCTCCAGACTTCACCTTCTCCTTCTCCTTCTTCTGCTTCTTCTGATTCACCCTCCAGACTTCACCTTCTCCTTCTCCTTATTCTGCTTCTTCTGATTCACCCTCCAGACTTCACCTTCTCCTTCTCCTTATTCTGCTTCTTCTGATTCAACCTCCAGACTTCACCTTCTCCTTCTCCTTCTTCTGCTTCTTCTGACTCACCCTCCAGACTTCACCTTCTCCTTCTCCTTCTTCTGTTTCTTCTGATTCGCCCTCCAGACTTCACCTTCTCCTTCTCCTTCTTCTGCTTCTTCTGATTCACCCTCCTGACTTCACCTTCTCCTTCTCCTTCTTCTACTTCTTCTGATTCACCCTCCTGACTTGACCTTCTCCTTCTCCTTCTTCTACTTCTTCTGCTTCACCCTCCAGACTTCACCTTCTCCTTCTCCTTCTTCTACTTCTTCTGATTCACCCTCCAGACTTCACCTTCTCCTTCTCCTTCTTCTGCTTCTTCTGATTCACCCTCCAGACTTCACCTTCTCCTTCTCCTTATTCTGCTTCTTCTGATTCGCCCTCCAGACTTCACCTTCTCCTTCTCCTTCTTCTGCTTCTTCTGATTCACCCTCCAGACTTCACGTTCTCCTTCTCCTTCTTCTGCTTCTTCTGATTCACCCTCCTGACTTCACCTTCTCCTTCTCCTTCTTCTACTTCTTCTGATTCACCCTCCGGACTTCACCTTCTCCTTCTCCTTCTTCTGCTTCTTCTGCTTCACCCTCCAGACTTCACCTTCTCCTTCTCCTTCTTCTGCTTCTTCTGCTTCGCCCTCCAGACTTCACCTTCTCCTTCTCCTTCTTCTGCTTCATCTGCTTCACCCTCCAGACTTCACCTTCTCCTTCTCCTTCTTCTGCTTCTTCTGCTTCACTCTCCTGACTTCACCTTCTCCTTCTCCTTCTTCTACTTCTTCTGATTCACCCTCCAGACTTCACCCTCTCCTTCTCCTTCTTCTGCTTCTTCTGCTTCACCCTCCAGACTTCACCTTCTCTTTCTCCTTCTTCTGCTTCTTCTGCTGCGCCCTCCAGACTTCACCTTCTCCTTCTCCTTCTTCTGCTTCTTCTGATTCACCCTCCAGACTTCACCTTCTCCTTCTCCTTCTTCTACTTCTTCTGATCCACCCTCCTGACTTCACCTTCTCCTTCTCCTTCTTTTGCTTCTTCTGCTTCACCCTCCAGACTTCACCTTCTCCTTCTCCTTCTTCTACTTCTTCTGCTTCACCCTCCAGACTTCACCTTCTCCTTCTCCTTCTACTGCTTCTTCTGCTTCACCATCCTGACTTCACCTTATCCTTCTCCTTCTTCTACTTCTTTGATTCACCCTCCAGACTTCACCTACTCCTTCTCCTTCACTGCTTCTTCTGCTTCACCCTCCAGACTTCACCTTCTCCTTCTCCTTCTTCTGCTTCTTCTGCTTCGCCCTCCAGACTTCACCTTCTCCTTCTTCTGCTTCTTCTGCTTCACTCTCCTGACTTCACCTTCTCCTTCTCCTTCTTCTACTTCTTCTGATTCACCCTCCAGACTTCACCCTCTCCTTCTCCTTCTTCTGCTTCTTCTGCTTCACCCTCCAGACTTCACCTTCTCCTTCTCCTTCTTCTGCTTCTTCTGCTTCACCGTCCTGACTTCACCTTCTCCTTCTCCTTCTTCTACTTCACCCCCCTGACTTCACCTGCTCCTTCTCCTTCTTCTGCTTCTTCTGATTCACCCTCCTAACTTCACCTTCTCCTTCTCCTTCTTCTGCTTCTTCTGATTCACGCTCCTGCCTTCACCTTTTCCTTCTCCTTCTTCTGCTTCTTCTGATTCACCCTCCAGACTTCACCTTCTCCTTCTCCTTCTTCTGCTTCTTCTGATTCACCCTCCAGACTTCACCTTCTCCTTCTCCTTCTTCTGCTTCTTCTGATTCACCCTCCAGACCTCACCTTCTCCTTCTCCTTCTTCTACGTCTTCTGATTCACCCTCCAGACTTCATCTTCTCCTTCTCCTTCTTCTGCTTCTTCTGATTCACCCTCCAGACTTCACCTTCTCCTTCTCCTTCTTCTACTTCTTCTGATTCACCCTCCAGACTTCACCTTCTCCTTCTCCTTCTTCTACTTCGTCTGATTCACCCTCCAGACTTCACCTTCTCCTTCTCCTTCTTCTGCTTCTTCTGATTCACCCTCCAGACTTCACCTTCTCCTTCTCCTTCTTCTGCTTCTTCTGATTCACCCTCCAGACTTCACCTTCTCCTTCTCCTTCTTCTACTTCTTCTGATTCACCCTCCAGACTTCATCTTCTCCTTCTCCTTCTTCTGCTTCTTCTGATTCACCCTCCAGACTTCACCTTCTCCTTCTCCTTCGTCTACTTCTTCTGATTCACCCTCCAGACTTCACCTTCTCCTTCTCCTTCTTCTACTTCTTCTGATTCACCCTCCAGACTTCATCTTCTCCTTCTCCTTCTTCTGCATCTTCTGATTCACCCTCCAGACTTCACCTTCTCCTTCTCCTTCTTCTGCTTCTTCTGATTCACCCTCCAGACTTCACGTTCTCCTTCTCCTTCTTCTGCTTCTTCTGATTCACCCTCCTGACTTCACCTTCTCCTTCTCCTTCTTCTACTTCTTCTGATTCACCCTCCGGACTTCACCTTCTCCTTCTCCTTCTTCTGCTTCCTCTGCTTCACCCTCCAGACTTCACCTTCTCCTTCTCCTTCTTCTGCTTCTTCTGCTTCGCCCTCCAGACTTCACCTTCTCCTTCTCCTTCTTCTGCTTCATCTGCTTCACCCTCCAGACTTCACCTTCTCCTTCTCCTTCTTCTGCTTCTTCTGCTTCACTCTCCTGACTTCACCTTCTCCTTCTCCTTCTTCTACTTCTTCTGATTCACCCTCCAGACTTCACCCTCTCCTTCTCCTTCTTCTGCTTCTTCTGCTTCACCCTCCAGACTTCACCTTCTCTTTCTCCTTCTTCTGCTTCTTCTGCTGCGCCCTCCAGACTTCACCTTCTCCTTCTCCTTCTTCTGCTTCTTCTGATTCACCCTCCAGACTTCACCTTCTCCTTCTCCTTCTTCTACTTCTTCTGATCCACCCTCCTGACTTCACCTTCTCCTTCTCCTTCTTTTGCTTCTTCTGCTTCACCCTCCAGACTTCACCTTCTCCTTCTCCTTCTTCTACTTCTTCTGCTTCACCCTCCAGACTTCACCTTCTCCTTCTCCTGCTTCTTCTGCTTCACCATCCTGACTTCACCTTATCCTTCTCCTTCTTCTACTTCTTTGATTCACCCTCCAGACTTCACCTACTCCTTCTCCTTCACTGCTTCTTCTGCTTCACCCTCCAGACTTCACCTTCTCCTTCTCCTTCTTCTGCTTCTTCTGCTTCGCCCTCCAGACTTCACCTTCTCCTTCTTCTGCTTCTTCTGCTTCCCTCTCCTGACTTCACCTTCTCCTTCTCCTTCTTCTACTTCTTCTGATTCACCCTCCAGACTTCACCCTCTCCTTCTCCTTCTTCTGCTTCTTCTGCTTCACCCTCCAGACTTCACCTTCTCCTTCTCCTTCTTCTGCTTCTTCTGCTTCACCGTCCTGACTTCACCTTCTCCTTCTCCTTCTTCTACTTCTTCTGCTTCACCCCCCTGACTTCACCTGCTCCTTCTCCTTCTTCTGCTTCTTCTGATTCACCCTCCTAACTTCACCTTCTCCTTCTCCTTCTTCTGCTTCTTCTGATTCACGCTCCTGACTTCACCTTTTCCTTCTCCTTCTTCTGCTTCTTCTGATTCACCCTCCAGACATCACCTTCTCCTTCTCCTTCTTCTGCTTCTTCTGATTCACCCTCCAGACTTCACCTTCTCCTTCTCCTTCTTCTGCTTCTTCTGATTCACCCTCCAGACCTCACCTTCTCCTTCTCCTTCTTCTACTTCTTCTGATTCACCCTCCAGACTTCATCTTCTCCTTCTCCTTCTTCTGCTTCTTCTGATTCACCCTCCAGACTTCACCTTCTCCTTCTCCTTCTTCTACTTCTTCTGATTCACCCTCCAGACTTCACCTTCTCCTTCTCCTTCTTCTACTTCGTCTGATTCACCCTCCAGACTTCACCTTCTCCTTCTCCTTCTTCTGCTTCTTCTGATTCACCCTCCAGACTTCACCTTCTCCTTCTCCTTCTTCTGCTTCTTCTGATTCACCCTCCAGACTTCACCTTCTCCTTCTCCTTCGTCTACTTCTTCTGATTCACCCTCCAGACTACGCCTTCTCCTTCTCCTTTTTCTACTTCTTCTGATTCACCCTCCAGACTTCACCTTCTCCTTCTCCTTCTTCTGTTTCTTCTGATTCACCCTCCAGACTTCACCTTCTCCTTCTCCTTCTTCTACTTCTTCTGATTCACCCTCCAGACTTCACCTTCTCCTTCTCCTTCTTCTACTTCTTCTGATTCACCCTCCAGACTTCATCTTCTCCTTCTCCTTCTTCTGCATCTTCTGATTCACCCTCCAGACTTCACCTTCTCCTTCTCCTTCTTCTGCTTCTTCTGATTCACCCTCCAGACTTCACCTTCTCCTTCTCCTTCTTCTACTTCTTCTGATTCACCCTCCAGACTTCACCTTCTCCTTCTCCTTCTTCTACTTCTTCTGATTCACCCTCCAGTCTTCACATTCTCCTTCTCCTTCTTCTGTTTCTTCTGCTTCACCCTCCAGACTTCACCTTCTCCTTCTCTTTCTTCTGATTCTTCTGATTCACCCTCCAGACTTCACCTTCTCCTTCTCCTTCTTCTGATTCTTCTGATTCACCCTCCAGACTTCACCTTCTCCTTCTCCTTCTTCTGCTTCTTCTGATTCACCCTCCTGGCTTCACCTTCTCCTTCTCCTTCTTCTACTTCTTCTGATTCACCCTCCTGACTTCACCTTCTCCTTCTCCTTCTTCTCCTTCTTCTGCTTCACCCTCCAGACTTCACCTTCTCCTTCTCCTTCTTCTACCTCTTCTGATTCACCCTCCAGACTTCACCTTCTCCTTCTCCTTCTTCTGCTTCTTCTGATTCACCCTCCAGACTTCACCTTCTCCTTCTCCTTATTCTACTTCTTCTGATTCACCCTCCAGACTTCACCTTCTCCTTCTCCTTATTCTGCTTCTTCTGATTCAGCCTCCAGACTTCACCTTCTCCTTCTCCTTCTTCTGCTTCTTCTGATTCACCCTCCAGACTTCACCTTCTCCTTCTCCTTCTTCTGTTTCTTCTGATTCGCCCTCCAGACTTCACCTTCTCCTTCTCCTTCTTCTGCTTCTTCTGATTCACCCTCCTGACTTCACCTTCTCCTTCTCCTTCTTCTACTTCTTCTGATTCACCCTCCTGACTTCACCTTCTCCTTCTCCTTCTTCTACTTCTTCTGCTTCACCCTCCAGACTTCACCTTCTCCTTCTCCTTCTTCTACTTCTTCTGATTCACCCTCCAGACTTCACCTTCTCCTTCTCCTTCTTCTGCTTCTTCTGATTCACCCTCCAGACTTCACCTTCTCCTTCTCCTTATTCTGCTTCTTCTGATTCACCCTCCAGACTTCACCTTCTCCTTCTCCTTCTTCTGCTTCTTCTGATTCACCCTCCAGACTTCACCTTCTCCTTCTCCTTCTTCTGCTTCTTCTGATTCACCCTCCAGACATCACCTTCTCCTTCTCCTTCTTCTGCTTCTTCTGATTCACCCTCCAGACTTCACCTTCTCCTTCTCCTTCTTCTACTTCTTCTGATTCACCCTCCAGACTTCACCTTCTCCTTCTCTTTCTTCTGCTTCTTCTGATTCACCCTCCAGACTTCACCTTCTCCTTCTCCTTCTTCTGATTCTTCTGATTCACCCTCCAGACTTCACCTTCTCCTTCTCCTTCTTCTGCTTCTTCTGATTCACCCTCCTGACTTCACCTTCTCCTTCTCCTTCTTCTACTTCTTCTGATTCACCCTCCTGACTTCACCTTCTCCTTCTCCTTCTTCTACTTCTTCTGCTTCACCCTCCAGACTTCACCTTCTCCTTCTCCTTTTTCTACTTCTTCTGATTCACCCTCCAGACTTCACCTTCTCCTTCTCCTTCTTCTACTTCTTCTGATTCACCCTACAGACTTCACCTTCTCCTTCTCCTTCTTCTGCTTCTTCTGATTCACCCTCCAGACTTCACCTTCTCCTTCTCCTTCTTCTGCTTCTTCTGATTCACCCTCCAGACTTCACCTTCTCCTTCTCCTTCTTCTACTTCTTCTGATTCACCCTCCAGACTTCACCTTCTCCTTCTCCTTCTTCTGCTTCTTCTGATTCACCCTCCAGACTTCACCTTCTCCTTCTCCTGCGTCTAATTCTTCTGATTCACCCTCCAGACTACACCTTCTCCTTCTCCTTCTTCTACTTCTTCTGATTCACCCTCCAGACTTAACCTTCTCCTTCTCCTTCTTCTGTTTCTTCTGATTCACCCTCCAGACTTCACCTTCTCCTTCTCCTTCTTCTACTTCTTCTGATTCAGCCTCCAGACTTCACCTTCTCCTTCTCCTTATTCTACTTCTTCTGATTCACCCTCCAGACTTCATCTTCTCCTTCTCCTTCTTCTCCTTCTTCTGATTCACCCTCCAGACTTCACCTTCTCCTTTTCCTTCTTCTGCTTCTTCTGATTCACCCTCCAGACTTCACCTTCTCCTTCTCCTTCTAATACTTCTTCTGATTCACCCTCCAGACTTCACCTTCTCCTTCTCCTTCTTCTACTTCTTCTGATTCACCCTCCAGTCTTCACCTTCTCCTTCTTCTGTTTCTTCTGCTTCACCCTCCAGACTTCACCTTCTCCTTCTCTTTCTTCTGTTTCTTCTGATTCACCCTCCAGACTTCACCTTCTCCTTCTCCTTCTTCTGATTCTTCTGATTCACCCTCCAGACTTCACCTTCTCCTTCTCCTTCTTCTGCTTCTTCTGATTCACCCTCCAGACCTCACCTTCTCCTTCTCCTTCTTCTACTTCTTCTGATTCACCCTCCTGACTTCACCTTCTCCTTCTCCTTCATCTACTTCTTCTGCTTCACCCTCCAGACTTCACCTTCTCCTTCTCCTTCTTCTACTTCTTCTGATTCACCCTCCAGACTTCACCTTCTCCTTCTCCTTCTTCTACTTCTTCTGATTCACCCTCCAGACTTCACCTTCTCCTTCTCCTTCTTCTACTTCTTCTGATTCACCCTCCAGACTTCACCTTCTCCTTCTCCTTCTTCTGCTTCTTCTGATTCACCCTCCAGACTTCACCTTCTCCTTCTCCTTATTCTGCTTCTTCTGATTCACCCTCCAGACTTCACCTTCTCCTTCTCCTTCTTCTGCTTCTTCTGATTCACCCTCCAGACTTCACCTTCTCCTTCTCCTTCTTCTGCTTCTTCTGATTCACCCTCCAGACTTCACCTTCTCCTTCTCCTTCTTCTACTTCTTCTGATTCACCCTCCAGACTTCACCTTCTCCTTCTCCTTCTTCTGCTTCTTCTGATTCACCCTCCAGACTTCACCTTCTCCTTCTCCTTCGTCTACTTCTTTTGATTCACCCTCCAGACTACACCTTCTCCTTCTCCTTCTTCTACTTCTTCTGATTCACCCTCCAGACTTCACCTTCTCCTTCTCCTTCTTCTGTTTCTTCTGATTCACCCTCCAGACTTCATCTTCTCCTTCTCCTTCTTCTACTTCTTCTGATTCACCCTCCAGACTTCACCTTCTCCTTCTCCTTCTTCTACTTCTTCTGATTCACCCTCCAGACTTCATCTTCTCCTTCTCCTTCTTCTGCTTCTTCTGATTCACCCTCCAGACTTCACCTTCTCCTTCTCCTTCTTCTGCTTCTTCTGATTCACCCTCCAGACTTCAACTTCTCCTTCTCCTTCTTCTACTTCTTCTGATTCACCCTCCAGACTTCACCTTCTCCTTCTCCTTCTTCTACTTCTTCTGATTCACCCTCCAGTCTTTACCTTCTCCTTCTCCTTCTTCTGTTTCTTCTGCTTCACCCTCCAGACTTCACCTTCTCCTTCTCTTTCTTCTGCTTCTTCTGATTCACCCTCCAGACTTCACCTTCTCCTTCTCCTTCTTCTGATTCTTCTGATTCACCCTCCAGACTTCACCTTCTCCTTCTCCTTCTTCTGCTTCTTCTGATTCACCCTCCTGACTTCACCTTCTCCTTCTCCTTCTTCTACTTCTTCTGATTCACCCTCCTGAATTCACCTTCTCCTTCTCCTTCTTCTACTTCTTCTGCTTCACCCTCCAGACTTCACCTTCTCCTTCTCCTTCTTCTGTTTCTTCTGATTCGCCCTCCAGACTTCACCTTCTCCTTCTCCTTCTTCTGCTTCTTCTGATTCACCCTCCTGACTTCACCTTCTCCTTCTCCTTCTTCTACTTCTTCTGATTCACCCTCCTGACTTCACCTTCTCCTTCTCCTTCTTCTACTTCTTCTGCTTCACCCTCCAGACTTCACCTTCTCCTTCTCCTTCTTCTACTTCTTCTGATTCACCCTCCAGACTTCATCTTCTCCTTCTCCTTCTTCTGATTCTTCTGATTCACCCTCCAGACTTCACCTTCTCCTTCTCCTTCTTCTGCTTCTTCTGATTCACCCTCCTGACTTCACCTTCTCCTTCTCCTTCTTCTACTTCTTCTGCTTCACCCTCCAGACTTCACCTTCTCCTTCTCCTTCTTCTACTTCTTCTGATTCACCCTCCAGATTTCACCTTCTCCTTCTCCTTCTTCTGCTTCTTCTGATTCACCCTCCAGACTTCACCTTCTCATTCTCCTTCTTCTGCTTCTTCTGCTGCGCCCTCCAGACTTCACCTTCTCCTTCTCCTTCTTCTGCTTCTTCTGCTTCACACTCCAGACTTCACCTTCTCCTTCTCCTTCTTCTGCTTCTTCTGCTGCGCCCTCCAGGCTTCACCTTCTCCTTCTCCTTCTTCTGCTTCTTCTGCTTCACCGTCCTGACTTCACCTTCTCCTTCTCCTTCTTCTACTTCTTCTGCTACACCCCCCTGACTTCACCTGCTCCTTCTCCTTCTTCTGCTTCTTCTGATTCACCCTCCTGACTTCACCTTATCCTTCTCCTTCTTCTACTTCTTCTGATTCACCCTCCAGACTTCACCTACTCCTTCTCCTTCTTCTGCTTCTTCTGCTTCACCCTCCAGACTTCACCTTCTCCTTCTCCTTCTTCTGCTTCTTCTGCTTCGCCCTCCAGACTTCACCTTCTCCTTCTCCTTCTTCTGCTTCTTCTGCTTCACTCTCCTGACTTCACCTTCTCCTTCTCCTTCTTCTACTTCTTCTGATTCACCCTCCAGACTTCACCCTCTCCTTCTCCTTCTTCTGCTTCTTCTGCTTCACCCTCCAGACTTCACCTTCTCCTTCTCCTTCTTCTGCTTCTTCTGCTTCACCGTCCTGACTTCACCTTCTCCTTCTCCTTCTTCTACTTCTTCTGCTTCACCCCCCTGACTTCACCTGCTGCTTCTCCTTCTTCTGCTTCTTCTGATTCACCCTCCTAACTTCACCTTCTCCTTCTCCTTCTTCTGCTTCTTCTGATTCACGCTCCTGACTTCACCTTTTCCTTCTCCTTCTTCTGCTTCTTCTGATTCACCCTCCAGACTTCACCTTCTCCTCCTTCTTCTGCTTCTTCTGATTCACCCTCCAGACTTCACCTTCTCCTTCTCCTTCTTCTGCTTCTTCTGATTCACCCTCCAGACCTCACCTTCTCCTTCTCCTTCTTCTACTTCTTCTGATTCACCCTCCAGACTTCATCTTCTCCTTCTCCTTCTTCTGCTTCTTCTGATTCACCTTCCAGACTTCACCTTCTCCTTCTCCTTCTTCTACTTCTTCTGATTCACCCTCCAGACTTCACCTTCTCCTTCTCCTTCTTCTACTTCGTCTGATTCACCCTCCAGACTTCACCTTCTCCTTCTCCTTCTTCTACTTCTTCTGATTCACCCTCCAGTCTTCACCTACTCCTTCTCCTTCTTCTGTTTCTTCTGCTTCACCCTCCAGACTTCACCTTCTCCTTCTCTTTCTTCTGCTTCTTCTGATTCACCCTCCAGACTTCATCTTCTCCTTCTCCTTCTTCTGATTCTTCTGATTCACCCTCCAGACTTCACCTTCTCCTTCTCCTTCTTCTGCTTCTTCTGATTCACCCTCCTGACTTCACCTTCTCCTTCTCCTTCTTCTACTTCTTCTGCTTCACCCTCCAGACTTCACCTTCTCCTTCTCCTTCTTCTACTTCTTCTGATTCACCCTCCAGACTTCACCTTCTCCTTCTCCTTCTTCTGCTTCTTCTGATTCACCCTGCAGACTTCACCTTCTCCTTCTCCTTATTCTGCTACTTCTGATTCACCCTCCAGACTTCACCTTCTCCTTCTCCTTCTTCTGCTTCTTCTGATTCACCCTCCAGACTTCACCTTTTCCTTCTCCTTCTTCTGCTTCTTCTGATTCACCCTCCAGACTTCACCTTCTCCTTCTCCTTATTCTGCTTCTTCTGATTCACCCTCCAGACTTCACCTTCTCCTTCTCCTTCTTCTACTTCTTCTGATTCACCCTCCAGACTTCAACTTCTCCTTCTCTTTCTTCTGCTTCTTCTGATTCTCCCTCCAGACTTCACCTTCTCCTTCTCCTTCTTCTACTTCTTCTGATTCACCCTCCAGACTTCACCTTCTCCTTCTCCTTCTTCTACTTCTTCTGATTCCCCCTCCAGACTTCACCTTCTCCTTCTCCTTCTTCTGCTTCTTCTGATTCACCCTGCAGACTTCACCTTCTCCTTCTCCTTATTCTGCTACTTCTGATTCACCCTCCAGACTTCACCTTCTCCTTCTCCTTCTTCTGCTTCTTCTGATTCACCCTCCAGACTTCACCTTTTCCTTCTCCTTCTTCTGCTTCTTCTGATTCACCCTCCAGACTTCACCTTCTCCTTCTCCTTCTTCTGCTTCTTCTGATTCACCCTCCAGACTTCACCTTCTCCTTCTCCTTCTTCTACTTCTTCTGATTCACCCTCCAGACTTCACCTTCTCCTTCTCTTTCTTCTGCTTCTTCTGATTCTCCCTCCAGACTTCACCTTCTCCTTCTCCTTCTTCTACTTCTTCTGATTCACCCTCTAGACTTCACCTTCTCCTTCTCCTTCTTCTACTTCTTCTGATTCCCCCTCCAGACTTCACCTTCTCCTTCTCCTTCTTCTGCTTCTTCTGATTCACCCTGCAGACTTCACCTTCTCCTTCTCCTTATTCTGCTTCTTCTGATTCACCCTCCAGACTTCACCTTCTCCTTCTCCTTCTTCTGCTTCTTCTGATTCACCCTCCAGACTTCACCTTTTCCTTCTCCTTCTTCTGCTTCTTCTGATTCTCCCTCCAGACTTCACCTTCTCCTTCTCCTTCTTCTGCTTCTTCTGATTTACCCTCCAGACTTCACCTTCTCCTTCTCCTTCTTCTACTTCTTCTGATTCACCCTCCAGACTTCACCTTCTCCTTCTCTTTCTTCTGCTTCTTCTGATTCTCCCTCCAGACTTCACCTTCTCCTTCTCCTTCTTCTACTTCTTCTGATTCACCCTCCAGACTTCACCTTCTCCTTCTCCTTCTTCTACTTCTTCTGATTCCCCCTCCAGACTTCACCTTCTCCTTCTCCTTCTTCTACTTCTTCTGATTCATCCTCCAGACTTCACCTTCTATTTCTCCTTCTTCTGCTTCTTCTGATTCACCCTCCAGACTTCACCTTCTCCTTCTCCTTATTCTGCTTCTTCTGATTCACCCTCCAGACTTCACCTTCTCCTTCTCCTTCTTCTGCTTCTTCTGATTCACCCTCCAGACTTCACCTTCTCCTTCTCCTTCTTCTGCTTCTTCTGCTTCACCCTCCAGACTTCACCTTCTCCTTCTCCTTCTTCTACTTCTTCTGATTCACCCTCCAGACTTCATCTTCTCCTTCTCCTTCTTCTGCTTCTTCTGATTCACCCTCCAGACTTCACCTTCTCCTTCTCCTTCGTCTACTTCTTCTGATTCACCCTCCAGACTACACCTTCTCCTTCTCCTTCTTCTACTTCTTCTGATTCACCCTCCAGACTTCACCTTCTCCTTCTCCTTCTTCGGTTTCTTCTGATTCACCCACCAGACTTCACCTTCTCCTTCTCCTTCTTCTACTTCTTCTGATTCACCCTCCAGACTTCACCTTCTCCTTCTCCTTCTTCTACTTCTTCTGATTCACCCTCCAGACTTCATCTTCTCCTTCTCCTTCTTCTGCATCTTCTGATTCACCCTCCAGACTTCACCTTCTCCTTCTCCTTCTTCTGCTTCTTCTGATTCACCCTCCAGACTTCACCTTCTCCTTCTCCTTCTTCTACTTCTTCTGATTCACCCTCCAGAGTTCACCTTCTCCTTCTCCTTCTTCTACTTCTTCTGATTCACCCTCCAGTCTTCACATTCTCCTTCTCCTTCTTCTGTTTCTTCTGCTTCAGTCTCCAGACTTCACCTTCTCCTTCTCTTTCTTCTGATTCTTCTGATTCACCCTCCAGACTTCACCTTCTCCTTCTCCTTCTTCTGATTCTTCTGATTCACCCTCCAGACTTCACCTTCTCCTTCTCCTTCTTCTGCTTCTTCTGATTCACCCTCCTGGCTTCACCTTCTCCTTCTCCTTCTTCTACTTCTTCTGATTCACCCTCCTGACTTCACCTTCTCCTTCTCCTTCTTCTCCTTCTTCTGCTTCACACTCCAGACTTCACCTTCTCCTTCTCCTTCTTCTACCTCTTCTGATTCTCCCTCCAGACTTCACCTTCTCCTTCTCCTTCTTCTGCTTCTTCTGATTCACCCTCCAGACTTCACCTTCTCCTTCTCCTTATTCTGCTTCTTCTGATTCACCCTCCAGACTTCACCTTCTCCTTCTCCTTATTCTGCTTCTTCTGATTCAACCTCCAGACTTCACCTTCTCCTTCTCCTTCTTCTGCTTCTTCTGATTCACCCTCCAGACTTCACCTTCTCCTTCTCCTTCTTCTGTTTCTTCTGATTCGCCCTCCAGACTTCACCTTCTCCTTCTCCTTCTTCTGCTTCTTCTGATTCACCCTCCTGACTTCACCTTCTCCTTCTCCTTCTTCTACTTCTTCTGATTCACCCTCCTGACTTGACCTTCTCCTTCTCCTTCTTCTACTTCTTCTGCTTCACCCTCCAGACTTCACCTTCTCCTTCTCCTTCTTCTACTTCTTCTGATTCACCCTCCAGACTTCACCTTCTCCTTCTCCTTCTTCTGCTTCTTCTGATTCACCCTCCTGGCTTCACCTTCTCCTTCTCCTTCTTCTACTTCTTCTGATTCACCCTCCTGACTTCACCTTCTCCTTCTCCTTCTTCTCCTTCTTCTGCTTCACACTCCAGACTTCACCTTCTCCTTCTCCTTCTTCTACCTCTTCTGATTCTCCCTCCAGACTTCACCTTCTCCTTCTCCTTCTTCTGCTTCTTCTGATTCACCCTCCAGACTTCACCTTCTCCTTCTCCTTATTCTGCTTCTTCTGATTCACCCTCCAGACTTCACCTTCTCCTTCTCCTTATTCTGCTTCTTCTGATTCAACCTCCAGACTTCACCATCTCCTTCTCCTTCTTCTGCTTCTTCTGATTCACCCTCCAGACTTCACCTTCTCCTTCTCCTTCTTCTGTTTCTTCTGATTCGCCCTCCAGACTTCACCTTCTCCTTCTCCTTCTTCTGCTTCTTCTGATTCACCCTCCTGACTTCACCTTCTCCTTCTCCTTCTTCTACTTCTTCTGATTCACCCTCCTGACTTGACCTTCTCCTTCTCCTTCTTCTACTTCTTCTGCTTCACCCTCCAGACTTCACCTTCTCCTTCTCCTTCTTCTACTTCTTCTGATTCACCCTCCAGACTTCACCTTCTCCTTCTCCTTCTTCTGCTTCTTCTGATTCACCCTCCAGACTTCACCTTCTCCTTCTCCTTATTCTGCTTCTTCTGATTCGCCCTCCAGACTTCACCTTCTCCTTCTCCTTCTTCTGCTTCTTCTGATTCACCCTCCAGACTTCACGTTCTCCTTCTCCTTCTTCTGCTTCTTCTGATTCACCCTCCTGACTTCACCTTCTCCTTCTCCTTCTTCTACTTCTTCTGATTCACCCTCTGGACTTCACCTTCTCCTTCTCCTTCTTCTGCTTCTTCTGCTTCACCCTCCAGACTTCACCTTCTCCTTCTCCTTCTTCTGCTTCTTCTGCTTCGCCCTCCAGACTTCACCTTCTCCTTCTCCTTCTTCTGCTTCATCTGCTTCACCCTCCAGACTTCACCTTCTCCTTCTCCTTCTTCTGCTTCTTCTGCTTCACTCTCCTGACTTCACCTTCTCCTTCTCCTTCTTCTACTTCTTCTGATTCACCCTCCAGACTTCACCCTCTCCTTCTCCTTCTTCTGCTTCTTCTGCTTCACCCTCCAGACTTCACCTTCTCTTTCTCCTTCTTCTGCTTCTTCTGCTGCGCCCTCCAGACTTCACCTTCTCCTTCTCCTTCTTCTGCTTCTTCTGATTCACCCTCCAGACTTCACCTTCTCCTTCTCCTTCTTCTACTTCTTCTGATCCACCCTCCTGACTTCACCTTCTCCTTCTCCTTCTTTTGCTTCTTCTGCTTCACCCTCCAGACTTCACCTTCTCCTTCTCCTTCTTCTACTTCTTCTGCTTCACCCTCCAGACTTCACCTTCTCCTTCTCCTTCTACTGCTTCTTCTGCTTCACCATCCTGACTTCACCTTATCCTTCTCCTTCTTCTACTTCTTTGATTCACCCTCCAGACTTCACCTACTCCTTCTCCTTCACTGCTTCTTCTGCTTCACCCTCCAGACTTCACCTTCTCCTTCTCCTTCTTCTGCTTCTTCTGCTTCGCCCTCCAGACTTCACCTTCTCCTTCTTCTGCTTCTTCTGCTTCACTCTCCTGACTTCACCTTCTCCTTCTCCTTCTTCTACTTCTTCTGATTCACCCTCCAGACTTCACCCTCTCCTTCTCCTTCTTCTGCTTCTTCTGCTTCACCCTCCAGACTTCACCTTCTCCTTCTCCTTCTTCTGCTTCTTCTGCTTCACCGTCCTGACTTCACCTTCTCCTTCTCCTTCTTCTACTTCTTCTGCTTCACCCCCCTGACTTCACCTGCTCCTTCTCCTTCTTCTGCTTCTTCTGATTCACCCTCCTAACTTCACCTTCTCCTTCTCCTTCTTCTGCTTCTTCTGATTCACGCTCCTGACTTCACCTTTTCCTTCTCCTTCTTCTGCTTCTTCTGATTCACCCTCCAGACTTCACCTTCTCCTTCTCCTTCTTCTGCTTCTTCTGATTCACCCTCCAGACTTCACCTTCTCCTTCTCCTTCTTCTGCTTCTTCTGATTCACCCTCCAGACCTCACCTTCTCCTTCTCCTTCTTCTACTTCTTCTGATTCACCCTCCAGACTTCATCTTCTCCTTCTCCTTCTTCTGCTTCTTCTGATTCACCCTCCAGACTTCACCTTCTCCTTCTCCTTCTTCTACTTCTTCTGATTCACCCTCCAGACTTCACCTTCTCCTTCTCCTTCTTCTACTTCGTCTGATTCACCCTCCAGACTTCACCTTCTCCTTCTCCTTCTTCTGCTTCTTCTGATTCACCCTCCAGACTTCACCTTCTCCTTCTCCTTCTTCTGCTTCTTCTGATTCACCCTCCTGACTTCACCTTCTCCTTCTCCTTCTTCTACTTCTTCTGATTCACCCTCCTGACTTGACCTTCTCCTTCTCCTTCTTCTACTTCTTCTGCTTCACCCTCCAGACTTCACCTTCTCCTTCTCCTTCTTCTACTTCTTCTGATTCACCCTCCAGACTTCACCTTCTCCTTCTCCTTCTTCTGCTTCTTCTGATTCACCCTCCTGGCTTCACCTTCTCCTTCTCCTTCTTCTACTTCTTCTGATTCACCCTCCTGACTTCACCTTCTCCTTCTCCTTCTTCTCCTTCTTCTGCTTCACACTCCAGACTTCACCTTCTCCTTCTCCTTCTTCTACCTCTTCTGATTCTCCCTCCAGACTTCACCTTCTCCTTCTCCTTCTTCTGCTTCTTCTGATTCACCCTCCAGACTTCACCTTCTCCTTCTCCTTATTCTGCTTCTTCTGATTCACCCTCCAGACTTCACCTTCTCCTTCTCCTTATTCTGCTTCTTCTGATTCAACCTCCAGACTTCACCTTCTCCTTCTCCTTCTTCTGCTTCTTCTGATTCACCCTCCAGACTTCACCTTCTCCTTCTCCTTCTTCTGTTTCTTCTGATTCGCCCTCCAGACTTCACCTTCTCCTTCTCCTTCTTCTGCTTCTTCTGATTCACCCTCCTGACTTCACCTTCTCCTTCTCCTTCTTCTACTTCTTCTGATTCACCCTCCTGACTTGACCTTCTCCTTCTCCTTCTTCTACTTCTTCTGCTTCACCCTCCAGACTTCACCTTCTCCTTCTCCTTCTTCTACTTCTTCTGATTCACCCTCCAGACTTCACCTTCTCCTTCTCCTTCTTCTGCTTCTTCTGATTCACCCTCCAGACTTCACCTTCTCCTTCTCCTTATTCTGCTTCTTCTGATTCGCCCTCCAGACTTCACCTTCTCCTTCTCCTTCTTCTGCTTCTTCTGATTCACCCTCCAGACTTCACGTTCTCCTTCTCCTTCTTCTGCTTCTTCTGATTCACCCTCCTGACTTCACCTTCTCCTTCTCCTTCTTCTACTTCTTCTGATTCACCCTCCGGACTTCACCTTCTCCTTCTCCTTCTTCTGCTTCTTCTGCTTCACCCTCCAGACTTCACCTTCTCCTTCTCCTTCTTCTGCTTCTTCTGCTTCGCCCTCCAGACTTCACCTTCTCCTTCTCCTTCTTCTGCTTCATCTGCTTCACCCTCCAGACTTCACCTTCTCCTTCTCCTTCTTCTGCTTCTTCTGCTTCACTCTCCTGACTTCACCTTCTCCTTCTCCTTCTTCTACTTCTTCTGATTCACCCTCCAGACTTCACCCTCTCCTTCTCCTTCTTCTGCTTCTTCTGCTTCACCCTCCAGACTTCACCTTCTCTTTCTCCTTCTTCTGCTTCTTCTGCTGCGCCCTCCAGACTTCACCTTCTCCTTCTCCTTCTTCTGCTTCTTCTGATTCACCCTCCAGACTTCACCTTCTCCTTCTCCTTCTTCTACTTCTTCTGATCCACCCTCCTGACTTCACCTTCTCCTTCTCCTTCTTTTGCTTCTTCTGCTTCACCCTCCAGACTTCACCTTCTCCTTCTCCTTCTTCTACTTCTTCTGCTTCACCCTCCAGACTTCACCTTCTCCTTCTCCTTCTACTGCTTCTTCTGCTTCACCATCCTGACTTCACCTTATCCTTCTCCTTCTTCTACTTCTTTGATTCACCCTCCAGACTTCACCTACTCCTTCTCCTTCACTGCTTCTTCTGCTTCACCCTCCAGACTTCACCTTCTCCTTCTCCTTCTTCTGCTTCTTCTGCTTCGCCCTCCAGACTTCACCTTCTCCTTCTTCTGCTTCTTCTGCTTCACTCTCCTGACTTCACCTTCTCCTTCTCCTTCTTCTACTTCTTCTGATTCACCCTCCAGACTTCACCCTCTCCTTCTCCTTCTTCTGCTTCTTCTGCTTCACCCTCCAGACTTCACCTTCTCCTTCTCCTTCTTCTGCTTCTTCTGCTTCACCGTCCTGACTTCACCTTCTCCTTCTCCTTCTTCTACTTCTTCTGCTTCACCCCCCTGACTTCACCTGCTCCTTCTCCTTCTTCTGCTTCTTCTGATTCACCCTCCTAACTTCACCTTCTCCTTCTCCTTCTTCTGCTTCTTCTGATTCACGCTCCTGACTTCACCTTTTCCTTCTCCTTCTTCTGCTTCTTCTGATTCACCCTCCAGACTTCACCTTCTCCTTCTCCTTCTTCTGCTTCTTCTGATTCACCCTCCAGACTTCACCTTCTCCTTCTCCTTCTTCTGCTTCTTCTGATTCACCCTCCAGACCTCACCTTCTCCTTCTCCTTCTTCTACTTCTTCTGATTCACCCTCCAGACTTCATCTTCTCCTTCTCCTTCTTCTGCTTCTTCTGATTCACCCTCCAGACTTCACCTTCTCCTTCTCCTTCTTCTACTTCTTCTGATTCACCCTCCAGACTTCACCTTCTCCTTCTCCTTCTTCTACTTCGTCTGATTCACCCTCCAGACTTCACCTTCTCCTTCTCCTTCTTCTGCTTCTTCTGATTCACCCTCCAGACTTCACCTTCTCCTTCTCCTTCTTCTGCTTCTTCTGATTCACCCTCCAGACTTCACCTTCTCCTTCTCCTTCTTCTACTTCTTCTGATTCATCCTCCAGACTTCATCTTCTCCTTCTCCTTCTTCTGCTTCTTCTGATTCACCCTCCAGACTTCACCTTCTCCTTCTCCTTCGTCTACTTCTTCTGATTCACCCTCCAGACTACGCCTTCTCCTTCTCCTTTTTCTACTTCTTCTGATTCACCCTCCAGACTTCACCTTCTCCTTCTCCTTCTTCTGTTTCTTCTGATTCACCCTCCAGACTTCACCTTCTCCTTCTCCTTCTTCTACTTCTTCTGATTCACCCTCCAGACTTCACCTTCTCCTTCTCCTTCTTCTACTTCTTCTGATTCACCCTCCAGGCTTCATCTTCTCCTTCTCCTTCTTCTGCATCTTCTGATTCACCCTCCAGATTTCACCTTCTCCTTCTCCTTCTTCTGCTTCTTCTGATTCACCCTCCAGACTTAACGTTCTCCTTCTCCTTCTTCTGCTTCTTCTGATTCACCCTCCTGACTTCACCTTCTCCTTCTCCTTCTTCTACTTCTTCTGCTTCGCCCTCCAGACTTCACCTTCTCCTTCTCCTTCTTCTGCTTCATCTGCTTCACCCTCCAGACTTCACCTTCTCCTTCTCCTTCTTCTGCTTCTTCTGCTTCACTCTCCTGACTTCACCTTCTCCTTCTCCTTCTTCTACTTCTTCTGATTCACCCTCCAGACTTCACCCTCTCCTTCTCCTTCTTCTGCTTCTTCTGCTTCACCCTCCAGACTTCACCTTCTCTTTCTCCTTCTTCTGCTTCTTCTGCTGCGCCCTCCAGACTTCACCTTCTCCTTCTCCTTCTTCTGCTTCTTCTGATTCACCCTCCAGACTTCACCTTCTCCTTCTCCTTCTTCTACTTCTTCTGATCCACCCTCCTGACTTCACCTTCTCCTTCTCCTTCTTTTGCTTCTTCTGCTTCACCCTCCAGACTTCACCTTCTCCTTCTCCTTCTTCTACTTCTTCTGCTTCACCCTCCAGACTTCACCTTCTCCTTCTCCTTCTACTGCTTCTTCTGCTTCACCATCCTGACTTCACCTTATCCTTCTCCTTCTTCTACTTCTTTGATTCACCCTCCAGACTTCACCTACTCCTTCTCCTTCACTGCTTCTTCTGCTTCACCCTCCAGACTTCACCTTCTCCTTCTCCTTCTTCTGCTTCATCTGCTTCACCCTCCAGACTTCACCTTCTCCTTCTCCTTCTTCTGCTTCTTCTGCTTCACTCTCCTGACTTCACCTTCTCCTTCTCCTTCTTCTACTTCTTCTGATTCACCCTCCAGACTTCACCCTCTCCTTCTCCTTCTTCTGCTTCTTCTGCTTCACCCTCCAGACTTCACCTTCTCTTTCTCCTTCTTCTGCTTCTTCTGCTGCGCCCTCCAGACTTCACCTTCTCCTTCTCCTTCTTCTGCTTCTTCTGATTCACCCTCCAGACTTCACCTTCTCCTTCTCCTTCTTCTACTTCTTCTGATCCACCCTCCTGACTTCACCTTCTCCTTCTCCTTCTTTTGCTTCTTCTGCTTCACCCTCCAGACTTCACCTTCTCCTTCTCCTTCTTCTACTTCTTCTGCTTCACCCTCCAGACTTCACCTTCTCCTTCTCCTTCTACTGCTTCTTCTGCTTCACCATCCTGACTTCACCTTATCCTTCTCCTTCTTCTACTTCTTTGATTCACCCTCCAGACTTCACCTGCTCCTTCTCCTTCACTGCTTCTTCTGCTTCACCCTCCAGACTTCACCTTCTCCTTCTCCTTCTTCTGCTTCTTCTGCTTCGCCCTCCAAACTTCACCTTCTCCTTCTTCTGCTTCTTCTGCTTCACTCTCCTGACTTCACCTTCTCCTTCTCCTTCTTCTACTTCTTCTGATTCACCCTCCAGACTTCACCCTCTCCTTCTCCTTCTTCTGCTTCTTCTGCTTCACCCTCCAGACTTCACCTTCTCCTTCTCCTTCTTCTGCTTCTTCTGCTTCACCGTCCTGACTTCACCTTCTCCTTCTCCTTCTTCTACTTCTTCTGCTTCACCCCCCTGACTTCACCTGCTCCTTCTCCTTCTTCTGCTTCTTCTGATTCACCCTCCTAACTTCACCTTCTCCTTCTCCTTCTTCTGCTTCTTCTGATTCACGCTCCTGACTTCACCTTTTCCTTCTCCTTCTTCTGCTTCTTCTGATTCACCCTCCAGACTTCACCTTCTCCTTCTCCTTCTTCTGCTTCTTCTGATTCACCCTCCAGACTTCACCTTCTCCTTCTCCTTCTTCTGCTTCTTCTGATTCACCCTCCAGACCTCACCTTCTCGTTCTCCTTCTTCTACTTCTTCTGATTCACCCTCCAGACTTCATCTTCTCCTTCTCCTTCTTCTGCTTCTTCTGATTCACCCTCCAGACTTCACCTTCTCCTTCTCCTTCTTCTACTTCTTCTGATTCACCCTCCAGACTTCACCTTCTCCTTCTCCTTCTTCTACTTCGTCTGATTCACCCTCCAGACTTCACCTTCTCCTTCTCCTTCTTCTGCTTCTTCTGATTCACCCTCCAGACTTCACCTTCTCCTTCTCCTTCTTCTGCTTCTTCTGATTCACCCTCCAGACTTCACCTTCTCCTTCTCCTTCTTCTACTTCTTCTGATTCACCCTCCAGACTTCATCTTCTCCTTCTCCTTCTTCTGCTTCTTCTGATTCACCCTCCAGACTTCACCTTCTCCTTCTCCTTCGTCTACTTCTTCTGATTCACCCTCCAGACTACGCCTTCTCCTTCTCCTTTTTCTACTTCTTCTGATTCACCCTCCAGACTTCACCTTCTCCTTCTCCTTCTTCTGTTTCTTCTGATTCACCCTCCAGACTTCACCTTCTCCTTCTCCTTCTTCTACTTCTTCTGATTCACCCTCCAGACTTCACCTTCTCCTTCTCCTTCTTCTACTTCTTCTGATTCACCCTCCAGACTTCATCTTCTCCTTCTCCTTCTTCTGCATCTTCTGATTCACCCTCCAGACTTCACCTTCTCCTTCTCCTTCTTCTGCTTCTTCTGATTCACCCTCCAGACTTCACCTTCTCCTTCTCCTTCTTCTACTTCTTCTGATTCACCCTCCAGACTTCACCTTCTCCTTCTCCTTCTTCTACTTCTTCTGATTCACCCTCCAGTCTTCACATTCTCCTTCTCCTTCTTCTGTTTCTTCTGCTTCACCCTCCAGACTTCACCTTCTCCTTCTCTTTCTTCTGATTCTTCTGATTCACCCTCCAGACTTCACCTTCTCCTTCTCCTTCTTCTGATTCTTCTGATTCACCCTCCAGACTTCACCTTCTCCTTCTCCTTCTTCTGCTTCTTCTGATTCACCCTCCTGGCTTCACCTTCTCCTTCTCCTTCTTCTACTTCTTCTGATTCACCCTCCTGACTTCACCTTCTCCTTCTCCTTCTTCTCCTTCTTCTGCTTCACCCTCCAGACTTCACCTTCTCCTTCTCCTTCTTCTACCTCTTCTGATTCACCCTCCAGACTTCACCTTCTCCTTCTCCTTCTTCTGCTTCTTCTGATTCACCCTCCAGACTTCACCTTCTCCTTCTCCTTATTCTACTTCTTCTGATTCACCCTCCAGACTTCACCTTCTCCTTCTCCTTATTCTGCTTCTTCTGATTCAGCCTCCAGACTTCACCTTCTCCTTCTCCTTCTTCTGCTTCTTCTGATTCACCCTCCAGACTTCACCTTCTCCTTCTCCTTCTTCTGTTTCTTCTGATTCGCCCTCCAGACTTCACCTTCTCCTTCTCCTTCTTCTGCTTCTTCTGATTCACCCTCCTGACTTCACCTTCTCCTTCTCCTTCTTCTACTTCTTCTGATTCACCCTCCTGACTTCACCTTCTCCTTCTCCTTCTTCTACTTCTTCTGCTTCACCCTCCAGACTTCACCTTCTCCTTCTCCTTCTTCTACTTCTTCTGATTCACCCTCCAGACTTCACCTTCTCCTTCTCCTTCTTCTGCTTCTTCTGATTCACCCTCCAGACTTCACCTTCTCCTTCTCCTTATTCTGCTTCTTCTGATTCACCCTCCAGACTTCACCTTCTCCTTCTCCTTCTTCTGCTTCTTCTGATTCACCCTCCAGACTTCACCTTCTCCTTCTCCTTCTTCTGCTTCTTCTGATTCACCCTCCAGACATCACCTTCTCCTTCTCCTTCTTCTGCTTCTTCTGATTCACCCTCCAGACTTCACCTTCTCCTTCTCCTTCTTCTACTTCTTCTGATTCACCCTCCAGACTTCACCTTCTCCTTCTCTTTCTTCTGCTTCTTCTGATTCACCCTCCAGACTTCACCTTCTCCTTCTCCTTCTTCTGATTCTTCTGATTCACCCTCCAGACTTCACCTTCTCCTTCTCCTTCTTCTGCTTCTTCTGATTCACCCTCCTGACTTCACCTTCTCCTTCTCCTTCTTCTACTTCTTCTGATTCACCCTCCTGACTTCACCTTCTCCTTCTCCTTCTTCTACTTCTTCTGCTTCACCCTCCAGACTTCACCTTCTCCTTCTCCTTTTTCTACTTCTTCTGATTCACCCTCCAGACTTCACCTTCTCCTTCTCCTTCTTCTACTTCTTCTGATTCACCCTACAGACTTCACCTTCTCCTTCTCCTTCTTCTGCTTCTTCTGATTCACCCTCCAGACTTCACCTTCTCCTTCTCCTTCTTCTGCTTCTTCTGATTCACCCTCCAGACTTCACCTTCTCCTTCTCCTTCTTCTACTTCTTCTGATTCACCCTCCAGACTTCACCTTCTCCTTCTCCTTCTTCTGCTTCTTCTGATTCACCCTCCAGACTTCACCTTCTCCTTCTCCTGCGTCTAATTCTTCTGATTCACCCTCCAGACTACACCTTCTCCTTCTCCTTCTTCTACTTCTTCTGATTCACCCTCCAGACTTAACCTTCTCCTTCTCCTTCTTCTGTTTCTTCTGATTCACCCTCCAGACTTCACCTTCTCCTTCTCCTTCTTCTACTTCTTCTGATTCAGCCTCCAGACTTCACCTTCTCCTTCTCCTTATTCTACTTCTTCTGATTCACCCTCCAGACTTCATCTTCTCCTTCTCCTTCTTCTCCTTCTTCTGATTCACCCTCCAGACTTCACCTTCTCCTTTTCCTTCTTCTGCTTCTTCTGATTCACCCTCCAGACTTCACCTTCTCCTTCTCCTTCTAATACTTCTTCTGATTCACTCTCCAGTCTTCACCTTCTCCTTCTTCTGTTTCTTCTGCTTCACCCTCCAGACTTCACCTTCTCCTTCTCTTTCTTCTGTTTCTTCTGATTCACCCTCCAGACTTCACCTTCTCCTTCTCCTTCTTCTGATTCTTCTGATTCACCCTCCAGACTTCACCTTCTCCTTCTCCTTCTTCTGCTTCTTCTGATTCACCCTCCAGACCTCACCTTCTCCTTCTCCTTCTTCTACTTCTTCTGATTCACCCTCCTGACTTCACCTTCTCCTTCTCCTTCATCTACTTCTTCTGCTTCACCCTCCAGACTTCACCTTCTCCTTCTCCTTCTTCTACTTCTTCTGATTCACCCTCCAGACTTCACCTTCTCCTTCTCCTTCTTCTACTTCTTCTGATTCACCCTCCAGACTTCACCTTCTCCTTCTCCTTCTTCTACTTCTTCTGATTCACCCTCCAGACTTCACCTTCTCCTTCTCCTTCTTCTGCTTCTTCTGATTCACCCTCCAGACTTCACCTTCTCCTTCTCCTTATTCTGCTTCTTCTGATTCACCCTCCAGACTTCACCTTCTCCTTCTCCTTCTTCTGCTTCTTCTGATTCACCCTCCAGACTTCACCTTCTCCTTCTCCTTCTTCTGCTTCTTCTGATTCACCCTCCAGACTTCACCTTCTCCTTCTCCTTCTTCTACTTCTTCTGATTCACCCTCCAGACTTCACCTTCTCCTTCTCCTTCTTCTGCTTCTTCTGATTCACCCTCCAGACTTCACCTTCTCCTTCTCCTTCGTCTACTTCTTTTGATTCACCCTCCAGACTACACCTTCTCCTTCTCCTTCTTCTACTTCTTCTGATTCACCCTCCAGACTTCACCTTCTCCTTCTCCTTCTTCTGTTTCTTCTGATTCACCCTCCAGACTTCATCTTCTCCTTCTCCTTCTTCTACTTCTTCTGATTCACCCTCCAGACTTCACCTTCTCCTTCTCCTTCTTCTACTTCTTCTGATTCACCCTCCAGACTTCATCTTCTCCTTCTCCTTCTTCTGCTTCTTCTGATTCACCCTCCAGACTTCACCTTCTCCTTCTCCTTCTTCTGCTTCTTCTGATTCACCCTCCAGACTTCAACTTCTCCTTCTCCTTCTTCTACTTCTTCTGATTCACCCTCCAGACTTCACCTTCTCCTTCTCCTTCTTCTACTTCTTCTGATTCACCCTCCAGTCTTCACCTTCTCCTTCTCCTTCTTCTGTTTCTTCTGCTTCACCCTCCAGACTTCACCTTCTCCTTCTCTTTCTTCTGCTTCTTCTGATTCACCCTCCAGACTTCACCTTCTCCTTCTCCTTCTTCTGATTCTTCTGATTCACCCTCCAGACTTCACCTTCTCCTTCTCCTTCTTCTGCTTCTTCTGATTCACCCTCCTGACTTCAACTTCTCCTTCTCCTTCTTCTACTTCTTCTGATTCACCCTCCTGACTTCACCTTCTCCTTCTCCTTCTTCTACTTCTTCTGCTTCACCCTCCAGACTTCACCTTCTCCTTCTCCTTCTTCTGTTTCTTCTGATTCGCCCTCCAGACTTCACCTTCTCCTTCTCCTTCTTCTGCTTCTTCTGATTCACCCTCCTGACTTCACCTTCTCCTTCTCCTTCTTCTACTTCTTCTGATTCACCCTCCTGACTTCACCTTCTCCTTCTCCTTCTTCTACTTCTTCTGCTTCACCCTCCAGACTTCACCTTCTCCTTCTCCTTCTAATACTTCTTCTGATTCACCCTCCAGACTTCATCTTCTCCTTCTCCTTCTTCTCCTTCTTCTGATTCACCCTCCAGACTTCACCTTCTCCTTTTCCTTCTTCTGCTTCTTCTGATTCACCCTCCAGACTTCACCTTCTCCTTCTCCTTCTAATACTTCTTCTGATTCACCCTCCAGTCTTCACCTTCTCCTTCTTCTGTTTCTTCTGCTTCACCCTCCAGACTTCACCTTCTCCTTCTCTTTCTTCTGTTTCTTCTGATTCACCCTCCAGACTTCACCTTCTCCTTCTCCTTCTTCTGATTCTTCTGATTCACCCTCCAGACTTCACCTTCTCCTTCTCCTTCTTCTGCTTCTTCTGATTCACCCTCCAGACCTCACCTTCTCCTTCTCCTTCTTCTACTTCTTCTGATTCACCCTCCTGACTTCACCTTCTCCTTCTCCTTCATCTACTTCTTCTGCTTCACCCTCCAGACTTCACCTTTTCCTTCTCCTTCTTCTACTTCTTCTGATTCACCCTCCAGACTTCACCTTCTCCTTCTCCTTCTTCTACTTCTTCTGATTCACCCTCCAGACTTCACCTTCTCCTTCTCCTTCTTCTACTTCTTCTGATTCACCCTCCAGACTTCACCTTCTCCTTCTCCTTCTTCTGCTTCTTCTGATTCACCCTCCAGACTTCACCTTCTCCTTCTCCTTATTCTGCTTCTTCTGATTCACCCTCCAGACTTCACCTTCTCCTTCTCCTTCTTCTGCTTCTTCTGATTCACCCTCCAGACTTCACCTTCTCCTTCTCCTTCTTCTGCTTCTTCTGATTCACCCTCCAGACTTCACCTTCTCCTTCTCCTTCTTCTACTTCTTCTGATTCACCCTCCAGACTTCACCTTCTCCTTCTCCTTCTTCTGCTTCTTCTGATTCACCCTCCAGACTTCACCTTCTCCTTCTCCTTCGTCTACTTCTTTTGATTCACCCTCCAGACTACACCTTCTCCTTCTCCTTCTTCTACTTCTTCTGATTCACCCTCCAGACTTCACCTTCTCCTTCTCCTTCTTCTGTTTCTTCTGATTCACCCTCCAGACTTCATCTTCTCCTTCTCCTTCTTCTACTTCTTCTGATTCACCCTCCAGACTTCACCTTCTCCTTCTCCTTCTTCTACTTCTTCTGATTCACCCTCCAGACTTCATCTTCTCCTTCTCCTTCTTCTGCTTCTTCTGATTCACCCTCCAGACTTCACCTTCTCCTTCTCCTTCTTCTGCTTCTTCTGATTCACCCTCCAGACTTCAACTTCTCCTTCTCCTTCTTCTACTTCTTCTGATTCACCCTCCAGACTTCACCTTCTCCTTCTCCTTCTTCTACTTCTTCTGATTCACCCTCCAGTCTTCACCTTCTCCTTCTCCTTCTTCTGTTTCTTCTGCTTCACCCTCCAGACTTCAACTTCTCCTTCTCTTTCTTCTGCTTCTTCTGATTCACCCTCCAGACTTCACCTTCTCCTTCTCCTTCTTCTGATTCTTCTGATTCACCCTCCAGACTTCACCTTCTCCTTCTCCTTCTTCTGCTTCTTCTGATTCACCCTCCTGACTTCACCTTCTCCTTCTCCTTCTTCTACTTCTTCTGATTCACCCTCCTGACTTCACCTTCTCCTTCTCCTTCTTCTACTTCTTCTGCTTCACCCTCCAGACTTCACCTTCTCCTTCTCCTTCTTCTGTTTCTTCTGATTCGCCCTCCAGACTTCACCTTCTCCTTCTCCTTCTTCTGCTTCTTCTGATTCACCCTCCTGACTTCACCTTCTCCTTCTCCTTCTTCTACTTCTTCTGATTCACCCTCCTGACTTCACCTTCTCCTTCTCCTTCTTCTACTTCTTCTGCTTCACCCTCCAGACTTCACCTTCTCCTTCTCCTTCTTCTACTTCTTCTGATTCACCCTCCAGACTTCATCTTCTCCTTCTCCTTCTTCTGATTCTTCTGATTCACCCTCCAGACTTCACCTTCTCCTTCTCCTTCTTCTGCTTCTTCTGATTCACCCTCCTGACTTCACCTTCTCCTTCTCCTTCTTCTACTTCTTCTGCTTCACCCTCCAGACTTCCCCTTCCCCTTCTCCTTCTTCTACTTCTTCTGATTCACCCTCCAGACTTCACCTTCTCCTTCTCCTTCTTCTGCTTCTTCTGATTCACCCTCCAGACTTCACCTTCTCATTCTCCTTCTTCTGCTTCTTCTGCTGCGCCCTCCAGACTTCACCTTCTCCTTCTCCTTCTTCTGCTTCTTCTGCTTCACACTCCAGACTTCACCTTCTCCTTCTCCTTCTTCTGCTTCTTCTGCTGCGCCCTCCAGGCTTCACCTTCTCCTTCTCCTTCTTCTGCTTCTTCTGCTTCACCGTCCTGACTTCACCTTCTCCTTCTCCTTCTTCTACTTCTTCTGCTTCACCCTCCAGACTTCACCTTCTCCTTCTCCTTCTTCTACTTCTTCTGATTCACCCTCCAGACTTCATCTTCTCCTTCTCCTTCTTCTGATTCTTCTGATTCACCCTCCAGACTTCACCTTCTCCTTCTCCTTCTTCTGCTTCTTCTGATTCACCCTCCTGACTTCACCTTCTCCTTCTCCTTCTTCTACTTCTTCTGCTTCAACCTCCAGACTTCACCTTCTCCTTCTCCTTCTTCTGTTTCTTCTGATTCGCCCTCCAGACTTCACCTTCTCCTTCTCCTTCTTCTGCTTCTTCTGATTCACCCTCCTGACTTCACCTTCTCCTTCTCCTTCTTCTACTTCTTCTGATTCACCCTCCTGACTTCACCTTCTCCTTCTCCTTCTTCTACTTCTTCTGCTTCACCCTCCAGACTTCACCTTCTCCTTCTCCTTCTTCTACTTCTTCTGATTCACCCTCCAGACTTCATCTTCTCCTTCTCCTTCTTCTGATTCTTCTGATTCACCCTCCAGACTTCACCTTCTCCTTCTCCTTCTTCTGCTTCTTCTGATTCACCCTCCTGACTTCACCTTCTCCTTCTCCTTCTTCTACTTCTTCTGCTTCACCCTCCAGACTTCACCTTCCCCTTCTCCTTCTTCTACTTCTTCTGATTCACCCTCCAGACTTCACCTTCTCCTTCTCCTTCTTCTGCTTCTTCTGATTCACCCTCCAGACTTCACCTTCTCATTCTCCTTCTTCTGCTTCTTCTGCTGCGCCCTCCAGACTTCACCTTCTCCTTCTCCTTCTTCTGCTTCTTCTGCTTCACACTCCAGACTTCACCTTCTCCTTCTCCTTCTTCTGCTTCTTCTGCTGCGCCCTCCAGGCTTCACCTTCTCCTTCTCCTTCTTCTACTTCTTCTGATTCACCCTCCAGACTTCATCTTCTCCTTCTCCTTCTTCTGCTTCTTCTGATTCACCCTCCAGACTTCACCTTCTCCTTCTCCTTCTTCTGCTTCTTCTGATTCACCCTCCAGACTTCAACTTCTCCTTCTCCTTCTTCTACTTCTTCTGATTCACCCTCCAGACTTCACCTTCTCCTTCTCCTTCTTCTACTTCTTCTGATTCACCCTCCAGTCTTCATCTTCTCCTTCTCCTTCTTCTGTTTCTTCTGCTTCACCCTCCAGACTTCACCTTCTCCTTCTCTTTCTTCTGCTTCTTCTGATTCACCCTCCAGACTTCACCTTCTCCTTCTCCTTCTTCTGATTCTTCTGATTCACCCTCCAGACTTCACCTTCTCCTTCTCCTTCTTCTGCTTCTTCTGATTCACCCTCCTGACTTCACCTTCTCCTTCTCCTTCTTCTACTTCTTCTGATTCACCCTCCTGACTTCACCTTCTCCTTCTCCTTCTTCTACTTCTTCTGCTTCACCCTCCAGACTTCACCTTCTCCTTCTCCTTCTTCTGTTTCTTCTGATTCGCCCTCCAGACTTCACCTTCTCCTTCTCCTTCTTCTGCTTCTTCTGATTCACCCTCCTGACTTCACCTTCTCCTTCTCCTTCTTCTACTTCTTCTGATTCACCCTCCTGACTTCACCTTCTCCTTCTCCTTCTTCTACTTCTTCTGCTTCACCCTCCAGACTTCACCTTCTCCTTCTCCTTCTTCTACTTCTTCTGATTCACCCTCCAGACTTCATCTTCTCCTTCTCCTTCTTCTGATTCTTCTGATTCACCCTCCAGACTTCACCTTCTCCTTCTCCTTCTTCTGCTTCTTCTGATTCACCCTCCTGACTTCACCTTCTCCTTCTCCTTCTTCTACTTCTTCTGCTTCACCCTCCAGACTTCACCTTCCCCTTCTCCTTCTTCTACTTCTTCTGATTCACCCTCCAGACTTCACCTTCTCCTTCTCCTTCTTCTGCTTCTTCTGATTCACCCTCCAGACTTCAACTTCTCATTCTCCTTCTTCTGCTTCTTCTGCTGCGCCCTCCAGACTTCACCTTCTCCTTCTCCTTCTTCTGCTTCTTCTGCTTCACACTCCAGACTTCACCTTCTCCTTCTCCTTCTTCTGCTTCTTCTGCTGCGCCCTCCAGGCTTCACCTTCTCCTTCTCCTTCTTCTGCTTCTTCTGCTTCACCGTCCTGACTTCACCTTCTCCTTCTCCTTCTTCTACTTCTTCTGCTACACCCCCCTGACTTCAGCTGCTCCTTCTCCTTCTTCTGCTTCTTCTGATTCACCCTCCTGACTTCACCTTATCCTTCTCCTTCTTCTACTTCTTCTGATTCACCCTCCAGACTTCACCTACTCCTTCTCCTTCTTCTGCTTCTTCTGCTTCACCCTCCAGACTTCACCTTCTCCTTCTCCTTCTTCTGCTTCTTCTGCTTCGCCCTCCAGACTTCACCTTCTCCTTCTCCTTCTTCTGCTTCTTCTGCTTCACTCTCCTGACTTCACCTTCTCCTTCTCCTTCTTCTACTTCTTCTGATTCACCCTCCAGACTTCACCCTCTCCTTCTCCTTCTTCTGCTTCTTCTGCTGCGCCCTCCAGGCTTCACCTTCTCCTTCTCCTTCTTCTGCTTCTTCTGAGTCGCCCTCCAGACTTCACCTTCTCCTTCTCCTTCTTCTGCTTCTTCTGATTCACCCTCCTGACTTCACCTTCTCCTTCTCCTTCTTCTACTTCTTCTGATTCACCCTCCTGACTTCACCTTCTCCTTCTCCTTCTTCTACTTCTTCTGCTTCACCCTCCAGACTTCACCTTCTCCTTCTCCTTCTTCTACTTCTTCTGATTCACCCTCCAGACTTCATCTTCTCCTTCTCCTTCTTCTGATTCTTCTGATTCACCCTCCAGACTTCACCTTCTCCTTCTCCTTCTTCTGCTTCTTCTGATTCACCCTCCTGACTTCACCTTCTCCTTCTCCTTCTTCTACTTCTTCTGCTTCACCCTCCAGACTTCACCTTCCCCTTCTCCTTCTTCTACTTCTTCTGATTCACCCTCCAGACTTCACCTTCTCCTTCTCCTTCTTCTGCTTCTTCTGATTCACCCTCCAGACTTCAACTTCTCATTCTCCTTCTTCTGCTTCTTCTGCTGCGCCCTCCAGACTTCACCTTCTCCTTCTCCTTCTTCTGCTTCTTCTGCTTCACACTCCAGACTTCACCTTCTCCTTCTCCTTCTTCTGCTTCTTCTGCTGCGCCCTCCAGGCTTCACCTTCTCCTTCTCCTTCTTCTGCTTCTTCTGCTTCACCGTCCTGACTTCACCTTCTCCTTCTCCTTCTTCTACTTCTTCTGCTACACCCCCCTGACTTCAGCTGCTCCTTCTCCTTCTTCTGCTTCTTCTGATTCACCCTCCTGACTTCACCTTATCCTTCTCCTTCTTCTACTTCTTCTGATTCACCCTCCAGACTTCACCTACTCCTTCTCCTTCTTCTGCTTCTTCTGCTTCACCCTCCAGACTTCACCTTCTCCTTCTCCTTCTTCTGCTTCTTCTGCTTCGCCCTCCAGACTTCACCTTCTCCTTCTCCTTCTTCTGCTTCTTCTGCTTCACTCTCCTGACTTCACCTTCTCCTTCTCCTTCTTCTACTTCTTCTGATTCACCCTCCAGACTTCACCCTCTCCTTCTCCTTCTTCTGCTTCTTCTGCTTCACCCTCCAGACTTCACCTTCTCCTTCTCCTTCTTCTGCTTCTTCTGCTTCACCGTCCTGACTTCACCTTCTCCTTCTCCTTCTTCTACTTCTTCTGCTTCACCCCCCTGACTTCACCTGCTCCTTCTCCTTCTTCTGCTTCTTCTGATTCACCCTCCTAACTTCACCTTCTCCTTCTCCTTCTTCTGCTTCTTCTGATTCACGCTCCTGACTTCACCTTTTCCTTCTCCTTCTTCTGCTTCTTCTGATTCACCCTCCAGACTTCACCTTCTCCTGCTCCTTCTTCTGCTTCTTCTGATTCACCCTCCAGACTTCACCTTCTCCTTCTCCTTCTTCTGCTTCTTCTGATTCACCCTCCAGACCTCACCTTCTCCTTCTCCTTCTTCTACTTCTTCTGATTCACCCTCCAGACTTCATCTTCTCCTTCTCCTTCTTCTGCTTCTTCTGATTCACCCTCCAGACTTCACCTTCTCCTTCTCCTTCTTCTACTTCTTCTGATTCACCCTCCAGACTTCACCTTCTCCTTCTCCTTCTTCTACTTCGTCTAATTCACCCTCCAGACTTCACCTTCTCCTTCTCCTTCTTCTACTTCTTCTGATTTACCCTCCAGTCTTCACCTACTCCTTCTCCTTCTTCTGTTTCTTCTGCTTCACCCTCCAGACTTCACCTTCTCCTTCTCTTTCTTCTGCTTCTTCTGATTCACCCTCCAGACTTCATCTTCTCCTTCTCCTTCTTCTGATTCTTCTGATTCACCCTCCAGACTTCACCTTCTCCTTCTCCTTCTGCTTCTTCTGATTCACCCTCCTGACTTCACCTTCTCCTTCTCCTTCTTCTACTTCTTCTGCTTCACCCTCCAGACTTCACCTTCTCCTTCTCCTTCTTCTACTTCTTCTGATTCACCCTCCAGACTTCACCTTCTCCTTCTCCTTCTTCTGCTTCTTCTGATTCACCCTCCAGACTTCACCTTCTCATTCTCCTTCTTCTGCTTCTTCTGCTGCGCCCTCCAGACTTCACCTTCTCCTTCTCCTTCTTCTGCTTCTTCTGCTTCACACTCCAGACTTCACCTTGTCCTTCTCCTTCTTCTGCTTCTTCTGCTGCGCCCTCCAGGCTTCACCTTCTCCTTCTCCTTCTTCTGCTTCTTCTGCTTCACCGTCCTGACTTCACCTTCTCCTTCTCCTTCTTCTACTTCTTCTGCTACACCCCCCTGACTTCACCTGCTCCTTCTCCTTCTTCTGCTTCTTCTGATTCACCCTCCTAAATTCACCTTCTCCTTCTCCTTCTTCTGCTTCTTCTGATTCACCCTCCTGACTTCACCTTCTCCTTCTCCTTCTTCTGCTTCTTCTGATTCACCCTCCAGACTTCACCTTCTCCTTCTCCTTCTTCTGCTTCTTCTGATTCACCCACCAGACTTCACCTTCTCCTTCTCCTTCTTCTGCTTCTTCTGCTTCACCCTCCAGACTTCACCTTCTCCTTCTCCTTCTTCTGCTTCTTCTGCTTCACCCTCCTGACTTCACCTTCTCCTTCTCCTTCTTCTACCTATTCTGATTCACCCTCCAGACTTCACCTACTCCTTCTCCTTCTTCTGCTTCTTCTGCTTCACCCTCCAGACTTCACCTTCTCCTTCTCCTTCTTCTGCTTCTTCTGCTTCGCCCTCCAGACTTCACTTCTCCTTCTCCTTCTTCTGCTTCTTCTGCTTCACTCTCCTGACTTCACCTTCTCCTTCTCCTTCTTCTACTTCTTCTGATTCACCCTCCAGACTTCACCATCTCCTTCTCCTTCTTCTGCTTCTTCTGCTTCACCCTCCAGACTTCACCTTCTCTTTCTCCTTCTTCTGCTTCTTCTGCTGCGCCCTCCAGACTTCACCTTCTCCTTCTTCTGCTTCTTCTGATTCACCCTCCAGACTTCACCTTCTCCTTCTCCTTCTTCTACTTCTTCTGATCCACCCTCCTGACTTCACCTTCTCCTTCTCCTTCTTCTGCTTCTTCTGCTTCACCCTCCAGACTTCACCTTCTCCTTCTCCTTCTTCTGCTTCTTCTGCTTCACCCTCCAGACTTCACCTTCTCCTTCTCCTTCTTCTGCTTCTTCTGCTTCACCCTCCTGACTTCACCTTATCCTTCTCCTTCTTCTACTTCTTCTGATTCACCCTCCAGACTTCACCTACTCCTTCTCCTTCTTCTGCTTCTTCTGCTTCACCCTCCAGACTTCACCTTCTCCTTCTTCTTCTTCTGCTTCTTCTGCTTCGCCCTCCAGACTTCACCTTCTCCTTCTCCTTCTTCTGCTTCTTCTGCTTCACTCTCCTGACTTCACCTTCTCCTTCTCCTTCTTCTACTTCTTCTGATTCACCCTCCAGACTTCACCCTCTCCTTCTCCTTCTTCTGCTTCTTCTGCTTCACCCTCCAGACTTCACCTTCTCCTTCTCCTTCTTCTGCTTCTTCTGCTTCACCGTCCTGACTTCACCTTCTCCTTCTCCTTCTTCTACTTCTTCTGCTTCACCCCCCTGACTTCACCTGCTCCTTCTCCTTCTTCTGCTTCTTTCTGATTCACCCTCCTAACTTCACCTTCTCCTTCTCCTTCTTCTGCTTCTTCTGATTCACGCTCCTGACTTCACCTTTTCCTTCTCCTTCTTCTGCTTCTTCTGATTCACCCTCCAGACTTCACCTTCTCCTTCTCCTTCTTCTGCTTCTTCTGATTCACCCTCCAGACTTCACCTTCTCCTTCTCCTTCTTCTGCTTCTTCTGATTCATCCTCCAGACCTCACCTTCTCCTTCTCCTTCTTCTACTTCTTCTGATTCACCCTCCAGACTTCATCTTCTCCTTCTCCTTCTTCTGCTTCTTCTGATTCACCCTCCAGACTTCACCTTCTCCTTCTCCTTCTTCTACTTCTTCTGATTCACCCTCCAGACTTCACCTTCTCCTTCTCCTTCTTCTACTTCGTCTGATTCACCCTCCAGACTTCACCTTCTCCTTCTCCTTCTTCTACTTCTTCTGATTCACCCTCCAGTCTTCACCTACTCCTTCTCCTTCTTCTGTTTCTTCTGCTTCACCCTCCAGACTTCACCTTCTCCTTCTCTTTCTTCTGCTTCTTCTGATTCACCCTCCAGACTTCATCTTCTCCTTCTCCTTCTTCTGATTCTTCTGATTCACCCTCCAGACTTCACCTTCTCCTTCTCCTTCTTCTGCTTCTTCTGATTCACCCTCCTGACTTCACCTTCTCCTTCTCCTTCTTCTACTTCTTCTGCTTCACCCTCCAGACTTCACCTTCTCCTTCTCCTTCTTCTGCTTCTTCTGATTCACCCTCCAGACTTCACCTTCTCCTTCTCCTTCTTCTACTTCTTCTGATTCACCCTCCAGACTTCATCTTCTCCTTCTCCTTCTTCTGCTTCTTCTGATTCACCCTCCAGACTTCACCTTCTCCTTCTCCTTCGTCTACTTATTCTGATTCACCCTCCAGACTACACCTTCTCCTTCTCCTTCTTCTACTTCTTCTGATTCACCCTCCAGACTTCACCTTCTCCTTCTCCTTCTTCTGTTTCTTCTGATTCACCCTCCAGACTTCACCTTCTCCTTCTCCTTCTTCTACTTCTTCTGATTCACCCTCCAGACTTCACCTTCTCCTTCTGCTTCTTCTACTTCTTCTGATTCACCCTCCAGACTTCATCTTCTCCTTCTCCTTCTTCTGCATCTTCTGATTCACCCTCCAGACTTCACCTTCTCCTTCTCCTTCTTCTGCTTCTTCTGATTCACCCTCCAGACTTCACCTTCTCCTTCTCCTTCTTCTACTTCTTCTGATTCACCCTCCAGACTTCACCTTCTCCTTCTCCTTCTTCTACTTCTTCTGATTCACCCTCCAGTCTTCACATTCTCCTTCTCCTTCTTCTGTTTCTTCTGCTTCAGCCTCCAAACTTCACCTTCTCCTTCTCTTTCTTCTGATTCTTCTGATTCACCCTCCAGACTTCACCTTCTCCTTCTCCTTCTTCTGCTTCTTCTGATTCACCCTCCTGGCTTCACCTTCTCCTTCTCCTTCTTCTACTTCTTCTGATTCACCCTCCTGACTTCACCTTCTCCTTCTCCTTCTTCTCCTTCTTCTGCTTCACCCTCCAGACTTCACCTTCTCCTTCTCCTTCTTCTACCTCTTCTGATTCACCCTCCAGACTTCACCTTCTCCTTCTCCTTCTTCTGCTTCTTCTGATTCACCCTCCAGACTTCACCTTCTCCTTCTCCTTATTCTGCTTCTTCTGATTCACCCTCCAGACTTCACCTTCTCCTTCTCCTTATTCTGCTTCTTCTGATTCAACCTCCAGACTTCACCTTCTCCTTCTCCTTCTTCTGCTTCTTCTGATTCACCCTCCAGACTTCACCTTCTCCTTCTCCTTCTTCTGTTTCTTCTGATTCGCCCTCCAGACTTCACCTTCTCCTTCTCCTTCTTCTGCTTCTTCTGATTCACCCTCCTGACTTCACCTTCTCCTTCTCCTTCTTCTACTTCTTCTGATTCACCCTCCTGACTTCACCTTCTCCTTCTCCTTCTTCTACTTCTTCTGATTCACCCTCCAGACTTCACCTTCTCATTCTCCTTCTTCTACTTCTTCTGCTGCGCCCTCCAGGCTTCACCTTCTCCTTCTCCTTCTTCTGCTTCTTCTGCTTCACCGTCCTGACTTCACCTTCTCCTTCTCCTTCTTCTACTTCTTCTGCTACACCCCCCTGACTTCACCTGCTCCTTCTCCTTCTTCTGCTTCTTCTGATTCACCCTCCTAACTTCACCTTCTCCTTCTCCTTCTTCTGCTTCTTCTGATTCACCCTCCTGACTTCACCTTCTCCTTCTCCTTCTTCTGCTTCTTCTGATTCACCCTCCAGACTTCACCTTCTCCTTCTCCTTCTTCTGCTTCTTCTGATTCACCCTCCAGACTTCACCTCCTCCTTCTCCTTCTTCTGATTCTTCTGATTCACCCTCCAGACTTCACCTTCTCCTTCTCCTTCTTCTGCTCCTTCTGATTCACCCTCCTGACTTCACCTTCTCCTTCTCCTTCTTCTACTTCTTCTGATTCACCCTCCTGACTTCACCTTCTCCTTCTCCTTCTTCTACTTCTTCTGCTTCACCCTCCAGACTTCACCTTCTCCTTCTCCTTTTTCTACTTCTTCTGATTCACCCTCCAGACTTCACCTTCTCCTACTCCTTCTTTTGCTTCTTCTGCTTCACACTCCAGACTTCACCTTCTCCTTCTCCTTCTTCTGCTTCTTCTGATTCACCCTCCTTACTTCACCTTCTCCTTCTCCTTCTTCTGCTTCTTCTGATTCACCCTCCTGACTTCACCTTCTCCTTCTCCTTATTCTGCTTCTTCTGTTTCACCCTCCAGACTTCACCTTCTCTTTCTCCTTCTTCTGCTTCTTCTGATTCACCCTCCAGACTTCACCTTCTCCTTCTTCTTCTTCTGCTTCTTCTGATTCACCCTCCAGACTTCACCTTCTCCTTCTCCTTCTTCTAATTCTTCTGATTCACCCTCCAGACTTCACCTTCTCCTTATCCTTCTTCTACTTCTTCTGCTTCTCCCTCCAGACTTCACCTTCTATTTCTCCTTCTTCTGCTTCTTCTGATTCACCCTCCAGACTTCACCTTCTCCTTCTCCTTCTTCTGATTCTTCTGATTCACCCTCCAGACTTCAACTTCTCCTTCTCCTTCTTCTGCTTCTTATGATTCACCCTCCTGACTTCATCTTCTCCTTCTCCTTCTTCTACTTCTTCTGATTCACCCTCCTGACTTCACCTTCTCCTGCTCCTTCTTCTACTTCTTCTGCTTCACCCTCCAGACTTCACCTTCTCCTTCTCCTTCTTCTACTTCTTCTGATTCACCCTTCAGACTTCACCTTCTCCTTCTCCTTTTTCTGCTTCTTCTGATTCACCCTCCAGACTTCACCTTCTCCTTCTCCTTATTCTGCTTCTTCTGATTCACCCTCCAGACTTCACCTTCTCCTTCTCCTTCTTCTGCTTCTTCTGATTCACCCTCCAGACTTCACCTTCTCCTTCTCCTTCTTCTGCTTCTTCTGATTCACCCTCCAGACTTCACCTTCTCCTTCTCCTTCGTCTACTTCTTCTGATTCACCCTCCAGACTACACCTTCTCCTTCTCCTTCTTCTACTTCTTCTGATTCACCCTCCAGACTTCACCTTCTCCTTCTCCTTCTTCTGTTTCTTCTGATTCACCGTCCAGACTTCACCTTCTGCTTCTCCTTCTTCTACTACTTCTGATTCACCCTCCAGACTTCACCTTCTCCTTCTCCTTCTTCTACTTCTTCTGATTCACCCTCCAGACTTCATCTTCTCCTTCTCCTTCTTCTGCTTCTTCTGATTCACCCTCCAGACTTCACCTTCTCCTTCTCCTTCTTCTGCTTCTTCTGATTCACCCTCCAGACTTCACCTTCTCCTTCTCCTTCTTCTACTTCTTCTGATTCACCCTCCAGACTTCACCTTCTCCTTCTCCTTCTTCTACTTCTTCTGATTCACCCTCCAGTCTTCACCTTCTCCTTCTCCTTCTTCTGTTTCTTCTGCTTCACCCTCCAGACTTCACCTTCTCCTTCTCTTTCTTCTGCTTCTTCTGATTCACCCTCCAGACTTCACCTTCTACTTCTCCTTCTTCTGATTCTTCTGATTCACCCTCCAGACTTCACCTTCTCCTTCTCCTTCTTCTGCTTCTTCTGATTCACCCTCCTGACTTCACCTTCTCCTACTTCTTCTTCTACTTCTTCTGATTCACCCTCCTGACTTCACCTTCTCCTTCTCCTTCTTCTACTTCTTCTGCTTCACCCTCCAGACTTCACCTTCTCCTTCTCCTTCTTCTACTTCTTCTGATTCACCCTCCAGACTTCATCTTCTCCTTCTCCTTCTTCTGCTTCTTCTGATTCACCCTCCAGACTTCACCTTCTCCTTCTCCTTATTCTGCTTCTTCTGATTCACCCTCCAGACTTCACCTTCTCCTTCTCCTTATTCTGCTTCTTCTGATTCACCCTCCAGACTTCACCTTCTCCTTCTCCTTCCTCTGCTTCTTCTGATTCACCCTCCAGACTTCACCTTCTCCTTCTCCTTCTTCTGATTCTTCTGATTCACCCGCCAGACTTCACCTTCTCCTTCTCCTTCTTCTGCTTCTTCTGATTCACCCTCCTGACTTCACCTTCTCCTTCTCCTTCTTCTACTTCTTCTGATTCACCCTCCTGACTTCACCTTCTCCTTCTCCTTCTTCTACTTCTTCTGCTTCACCCTCCAGACTTCACCTTCTCCTTCTCCTTCTTCTACTTCTTCTGATTCACCCTCCAGACTTCACCTTCTCCTTCTCCTTCTTCTGCTTCTTCTGATTCACCCTCCAGACTTCACCTTCTCCTTCTCCTTATTCTGCTTCTTCTGATTCACCCTCTAGACTTCACCTTCTCCTTCTCCTTCTTCTGCTTCTTCTGATTCACACTCCAGACTTCACCTTCTCCTTCTCCTTCTTCTACTTCTTCTGATTCACCCTCCAGACTTCACCTTCTCCTTCTCTTTCTTTTGCTTCTTCTGATTCACCCTCCAGACTTCACCTTCTCCTTCTCCTTCTTCTGATTCTTCTGATTCACCCTCCAGACTTCACCTTCTCCTTCTCCTTCTTCTGCTTCTTCTGATTCACCCTCATGACTTCACCTTCTCCTTCTCCTTCTTCTACTTCTTCTGATTCACCCTCCTGACTTCACCTTCTCCTTCTCCTTCTTCTACTTCTTCTGCTTCACCCTCCAGACTTCACCTTCTCCTTCTCCTTATTCTACTTCTTCTGATTCACCCTCCAGACTTGACCTTCTCCTTCTCCTTCTTCTACTTCTTCTGATTCACCCTCCAGACTTCACCTTCTCCTTCTCCTTCTTCTGCTTCTTCTGCTTCACCGTCCTGACTTCACCTTCTCCTTCTCCTTCTTCTACTTCTTCTGCTTCATCCCCCTGACATCACTTGCTCCTTCTCCTTCTTCTGCTTCTACTGATTCACCCTCCTAACTTCACCTTCTCCTTCTCCTTCTTCTGCTTCTTCTGATTCACCCTCCTGACTTCACCTTCTCCTTCTCCTTCTTCTGCTTCTTCTGATTCACCCTCCAGACTTCACCTTCTCCTTCTCCTTCTTCTGCTTCTTCTGATTCACCCTCCAGACTTCACCTTCTCCTTCTCCATCTTCTGCTTCTTCTGATTCACCCTCCAGACCTCACCTTCTCCTTCTCCTTCTTCTACTTCTTCTGATTCACCCTCCAGACTTCATCTTCTCCTTCTCCTTCTTCTGCTTCTTCTGATTCACCCTCCAGACTTCACCTTCTCCTTCTCCTTCTTCTGCTTCTTCTGATTCACCCTCCAGACTTCACCTTCTCCTTCTCCTTCTTCTACTTCTTCTGATTCACCCTCCAGACTTCACCTTCTCCTTCTCCTTCTTCTACTTCTTCTGATTCACCCTCCAGTCTTCACCTTCTCCTTCTCCTTCTTCTGTTTCTTCTGCTTCACCCTCCAGACTTCACCTTCTCCTTCTCTTTCTTCTGCTTCTTCTGATTCACCCTCCAGACTTCACCTTCTCCTTCTCCTTCTTCTGATTCTTCTGATTCACCCTCCAGACTTCACCTTCTCCTTCTCCTTCTTCTGCTTCTTCTGATTCACCCTCCAGACTTCACCTTCTCCTTCTCCTTCTTCTACTTCTTCTGATTCACCCTCCAGACTTCACCTTCTCCTTCTCCTTCTTCTACTTCTTCTGATTCACCCTCCAGTCTTCACCTTCTCCTTCTCCTTCTTCTGTTTCTTCTGCTTCACCCTCCAGACTTCACCTTCTCCTTCTCTTTCTTCTGCTTCTTCTGATTCACCCTCCAGACTTCACCTTCTCCTTCTCCTTCTTCTGATTCTTCTGATTCACCCTCCAGACTTCACCTTCTCCTTCTCCTTCTTCTGCTTCTTCTGATTCACCCTCCTGACTTCACCTTCTCCTTCTCCTTCTTCTACTTCTTCTGATTCACCCTCCTGACTTCACCTTCTCCTTCTCCTTCTTCTACTTCTTCTGCTTCACCCTCCAGACTTCACCTTCTCCTTCTTCTGCTTCTTCTGATTCACCCTTCAGACTTCACCTTCTCCTTCTCCTTTTTCTGCTTCTTCTGATTCACCCTCCAGACTTCACCTTCTCCTTCTCCTTATTCTGCTTCTTCTGATTCACCCTCCAGACTTCACCTTCTCCTTCTCCTTCTTCTGCTTCTTCTGATTCACCCTCCAGACTTCACCTTCTCCTTCTCCTTCTTCTGCTTCTTCTGATTCACCCTCCAGACTTCACCTTCTCCTTCTCCTTCTTCTGCTTTTTCTGATTCACCCTCCAGACTTCACCTTCTCCTTCTCCTTCTTCTACTTCTTCTGATTCACCCTCCAGACTTCACCTTCTCCTTCTCTTTCTTCTGCTTCTTCTGATTCACCCTCCAGACTTCACCTTCTCCTTCTCCTTCTTTTGATTCTTCTGATTCACCCTCCAGACTTCACCTTCTCCTTCTCCTTCTTCTGCTTCTTCTGATTCACCCTCCTGACTTCACCTTCTCCTTCTCCTTCTTCTACTTCTTCTGATTCACCCTCCTGACTTCACCTTCTCCTTCTCCTTCTTCTACTTCTTCTGATTCACCCTCCAGACTTCACCTTCTCCTTCTCCTTCTTTTGCTTCTTCTGCTTCACACTCCAGAATTCACCTTCTCCTTCTCCTTCTTCTGCTTCTTCTGATTCACCCTCCTTACTTCACCTTCTCCTTCTCCTTCTTCTGCTTCTTCTGATTCACCCTCCTGACTTCACCTTCTCCTTCTCCTTATTCTGCTTCTTCTGTTTCACCCTCCAGACTTCTCCTTCTCCTTCTCCTTCTTCTGCTTCATCTGATTCACCCTCCAGACTTCACCTTCTCCTTCTCCTTCTTCTGCTTCTTCTGATCCACCCTCCAGACTTCACCTTCTCCTTCTCCTTCTTCTACTTCTTCTGATTCACCCTCCAGACTTCACCTTCTCCTTCTCCTTCTTCTGCTTCTTCTGGTTCACCCTCCAGACTTCACCTTCTCCTTCTCCTTCGTCTACTTCTTCTGATTCACCCTCCAGACTACACCTTCTCCTTCTCCTTCTTCTACTTCCTCTGATTCACCCTCCAGACTTCACCTTCTCCTTCTCCTTCTTCTGTTTCTTCTGATTCACCCTCCAGACTTCACCTTCTCCTTCTCCTTTTTCTACTTCTTCTGATTCACCCTCCAGACTTCACCTTCTCCTTCTCCTTCTTCTACTTCTTCTGATTCACCCTCCAGACTTCACCTTCTCCTTCTCCTTCTTCTACTTCTTCTGCTTCTCCCTCCAGACTTCACCTTCTCCTTCTCCTTCTTCTGGTTCTTCTGATTCACCCTCCAGACTTCACCTTCTCCTTCTCCTTCTTCTACTTCTTCTGATTCACCCTCCAGACTTCACCTTCTCCTTCTCCTTCTTCTACTTCTTCTGCTTCTCCCTCCAGACTTCACCTTCTCCTTCTCCTTCTTCTGCTTCTTCTGATTCACCCTCCAGACTTCACCTTCTCCTTCTCCTTCTTCTGATTCTTCTGATTCACCCTCCAGACTTCACCTTCTCCTTCTCCTTCTTCTGCTTCTTATGATTCACCCTCCTGACTTCATCTTCTCCTTCTCCTTCTTCTACTTCTTCTGATTCACCCTCCTGACTTCACCTTCTCCTGCTCCTTCTTCTACTTCTTCTGCTTCACCCTCCAGACTTCACCTTCTCCTTCTCCTTCTTCTACTTCTTCTGATTCACCCTTCAGACTTCACCTTCTCCTTCTCCTTTTTCTGCTTCTTCTGAATCACCCTCCAGACTTCACCTTCTCCTTCTCCTTCTTCTGCTTCTTCTGATTCACCCTCCAGACTTCACCTTCTCCTTCTCCTTCGTCTACTTCTTCTGATTCACCCTCCAGACTACACCTTCTCCTTCTCCTTCTTCTACTTCTTCTGATTCACCCTCCAGACTTCACCTTCTCCTTCTTCTGTTTCTTCTGATTCACCGTCCAGACTTCACCTTCTCCTTCTCCTTCTTCTACTACTTCTGATTCACCCTCCAGACTTCACCTTCTCCTTCTCCTTCTTCTACTTCTTCTGATTCACCCTCCAGACTTCATCTTCTCCTTCTCCTTCTTCTGCTTCTTCTGATTCACCCTCCAGACTTCACCTTCTCCTTCTCCTTCTTCTGCTTCTTCTGATTCACCCTCCAGACTTCACCTTCTCCTTCTCCTTCGTCTACTTCTTCTGATTCACCCTCCAGACTACACCTTCTCCTTCTCCTTCTTCTACTTCTTCTGATTCACCCTCCAGACTTCACCTTCTCCTTCTTCTGTTTCTTCTGATTCACCGTCCAGACTTCACCTTCTCCTTCTCCTTCTTCTACTACTTCTGATTCACCCTCCAGACTTCACCTTCTCCTTCTCCTTCTTCTACTTCTTCTGATTCACCCTCCAGACTTCATCTTCTCCTTCTCCTTCTTCTGATTCTTCTGATTCACCCTCCAGACTTCACCTTCTCCTTCTCCTTCTGCTACTTCTTCTGATTCACCCTCCAGACTTCATCTTCTCCTTCTCCTTCTTCTGATTCTTCTGATTCACCCTCCAGACTTCACCTTCTCCTTCTCCTTCTTCTGCTTCTTCTGATTCACCCTCCTGACTTCACCTTCTCCTTCTCCTTCTTCTACTTCTTCTGCTTCACCCTCCAGACTTCACCTTCCCCTTCTCCTTCTTCTACTTCTTCTGATTCACCCTCCAGACTTCACCTTCTCCTTCTCCTTCTTCTGCTTCTTCTGATTCACCCTCCAGACTTCAACTTCTCATTCTCCTTCTTCTGCTTCTTCTGCTGCGCCCTCCAGACTTCACCTTCTCCTTCTCCTTCTTCTGCTTCTTCTGCTTCACACTCCAGACTTCACCTTCTCCTTCTCCTTCTTCTGCTTCTTCTGCTGCGCCCTCCAGGCTTCACCTTCTCCTTCTCCTTCTTCTGCTTCTTCTGCTTCACCGTCCTGACTTCACCTTCTCCTTCTCCTTCTTCTACTTCTTCTGCTACACCCCCCTGACTTCAGCTGCTCCTTCTCCTTCTTCTGCTTCTTCTGATTCACCCTCCTGACTTCACCTTATCCTTCTCCTTCTTCTACTTCTTCTGATTCACCCTTCAGACTTCACCTACTCCTTCTCCTTCTTCTGCTTCTTCTGCTTCACCCTCCAGACTTCACCTTCTCCTTCTCCTTCTTCTGCTTCTTCTGCTTCGCCCTCCAGACTTCACCTTCTCCTTCTCCTTCTTCTGCTTCTTCTGCTTCACTCTCCTGACTTCACCTTCTCCTTCTCCTTCTTCTACTTCTTCTGATTCACCCTCCAGACTTCACCCTCTCCTTCTCCTTCTTCTGCTTCTTCTGCTTCACCCTCCAGACTTCACCTTCTCCTTCTCCTTCTTCTGCTTCTTCTGCTTCACCGTCCTGACTTCACCTTCTCCTTCTCCTTCTTCTACTTCTTCTGCTTCACCCCCCTGACTTCACCTGCTCCTTCTCCTTCTTCTGCTTCTTCTGATTCACCCTCCTAACTTCACCTTCTCCTTCTCCTTCTTCTGCTTCTTCTGATTCACGCTCCTGACTTCACCTTTTCCTTCTCCTTCTTCTGCTTCTTCTGATTCACCCTCCAGACTTCACCTTCTCCTGCTCCTTCTTCTGCTTCTTCTGATTCACCCTCCAGACTTCACCTTCTCCTTCTCCTTCTTCTGCTTCTTCTGATTCACCCTCCAGACCTCACCTTCTCCTTCTCCTTCTTCTACTTCTTCTGATTCACCCTCCAGACTTCATCTTCTCCTTCTCCTTCTTCTGCTTCTTCTGATTCACCCTCCAGACTTCACCTTCTCCTTCTCCTTCTTCTACTTCTTCTGATTCACCCTCCAGACTTCACCTTCTCCTTCTCCTTCTTCTACTTCGTCTAATTCACCCTCCAGACTTCACCTTCTCCTTCTCCTTCTTCTACTTCTTCTGATTTACCCTCCAGTCTTCACCTACTCCTTCTCCTTCTTCTGTTTCTTCTGCTTCACCCTCCAGACTTCACCTTCTCCTTCTCTTTCTTCTGCTTCTTCTGATTCACCCTCCAGACTTCATCTTCTCCTTCTCCTTCTTCTGATTCTTCTGATTCACCCTCCAGACTTCACCTTCTCCTTCTCCTTCTGCTTCTTCTGATTCACCCTCCTGACTTCACCTTCTCCTTCTCCTTCTTCTACTTCTTCTGCTTCACCCTCCAGACTTCACCTTCTCCTTCTCCTTCTTCTACTTCTTCTGATTCACCCTCCAGACTTCACCTTCTCCTTCTCCTTCTTCTGCTTCTTCTGATTCACCCTCCAGACTTCACCTTCTCATTCTCCTTCTTCTGCTTCTTCTGCTGCGCCCTCCAGACTTCACCTTCTCCTTCTCCTTCTTCTGCTTCTTCTGCTTCACACTCCAGACTTCACCTTGTCCTTCTCCTTCTTCTGCTTCTTCTGCTGCGCCCTCCAGGCTTCACCTTCTCCTTCTCCTTCTTCTGCTTCTTCTGCTTCACCGTCCTGACTTCACCTTCTCCTTCTCCTTCTTCTACTTCTTCTGCTACACCCCCCTGACTTCACCTGCTCCTTCTCCTTCTTCTGCTTCTTCTGATTCACCCTCCTAAATTCACCTTCTCCTTCTCCTTCTTCTGCTTCTTCTGATTCACCCTCCTGACTTCACCTTCTCCTTCTCCTTCTTCTGCTTCTTCTGATTCACCCTCCAGACTTCACCTTCTCCTTCTCCTTCTTCTGCTTCTTCTGATTCACCCACCAGACTTCACCTTCTCCTTCTCCTTCTTCTGCTTCTTCTGCTTCACCCTCCAGACTTCACCTTCTCCTTCTCCTTCTTCTGCTTCTTCTGCTTCACCCTCCTGACTTCACCTTCTCCTTCTCCTTCTTCTACCTCTTCTGATTCACCCTCCAGACTTCACCTACTCCTTCTCCTTCTTCTGCTTCTTCTGCTTCACCCTCCAGACTTCACCTTCTCCTTCTCCTTCTTCTGCTTCTTCTGCTTCGCCCTCCAGACTTCACCTTCTCCTTCTCCTTCTTCTGCTTCTTCTGCTTCACTCTCCTGACTTCACCTTCTCCTTCTCCTTCTTCTACTTCTTCTGATTCACCCTCCAGACTTCACCATCTCCTTCTCCTTCTTCTGCTTCTTCTGCTTCACCCTCCAGACTTCACCTTCTCTTTCTCCTTCTTCTGCTTCTTCTGCTGCGCCCTCCAGACTTCACCTTCTCCTTCTTCTGCTTCTTCTGATTCACCCTCCAGACTTCACCTTCTCCTTCTCCTTCTTCTACTTCTTCTGATCCACCCTCCTGACTTCACCTTCTCCTTCTCCTTCTTCTGCTTCTTCTGCTTCACCCTCCAGACTTCACCTTCTCCTTCTCCTTCTTCTGCTTCTTCTGCTTCACCCTCCAGACTTCACCTTCTCCTTCTCCTTCTTCTGCTTCTTCTGCTTCACCCTCCTGACTTCACCTTATCCTTCTCCTTCTTCTACTTCTTCTGATTCACCCTCCAGACTTCACCTACTCCTTCTCCTTCTTCTGCTTCTTCTGCTTCACCCTCCAGACTTCACCTTCTCCTTCTTCTTCTTCTGCTTCTTCTGCTTCGCCCTCCAGACTTCACCTTCTCCTTCTCCTTCTTCTGCTTCTTCTGCTTCACTCTCCTGACTTCACCTTCTCCTTCTCCTTCTTCTACTTCTTCTGATTCACCCTCCAGACTTCACCCTCTCCTTCTCCTTCTTCTGCTTCTTCTGCTTCACCCTCCAGACTTCACCTTCTCCTTCTCCTTCTTCTGCTTCTTCTGCTTCACCGTCCTGACTTCACCTTCTCCTTCTCCTTCTTCTACTTCTTCTGCTTCACCCCCCTGACTTCACCTGCTCCTTCTCCTTCTTCTGCTTCTTCTGATTCACCCTCCTAACTTCACTATCTCCTTCTCCTTCTTCTGCTTCTTCTGATTCACGCTCCTGACTTCACCTTTTCCTTCTCCTTCTTCTGCTTCTTCTGATTCACCCTCCAGACTTCACCTTCTCCTTCTCCTTCTTCTGCTTCTTCTGATTCACCCTCCAGACTTCACCTTCTCCTTCTCCTTCTTCTGCTTCTTCTGATTCATCCTCCAGACCTCACCTTCTCCTTCTCCTTCTTCTACTTCTTCTGATTCACCCTCCAGACTTCATCTTCTCCTTCTCCTTCTTCTGCTTCTTCTGATTCACCCTCCAGACTTCACCTTCTCCTTCTCCTTCTTCTACTTCTTCTGATTCACCCTCCAGACTTCACCTTCTCCTTCTCCTTCTTCTACTTCGTCTGATTCACCCTCCAGACTTCACCTTCTCCTTCTCCTTCTTCTACTTCTTCTGATTCACCCTCCAGTCTTCACCTACTCCTTCTCCTTCTTCTGTTTCTTCTGCTTCACCCTCCAGACTTCACCTTCTCCTTCTCTTTCTTCTGCTTCTTCTGATTCACCCTCCAGACTTCATCTTCTCCTTCTCCTTCTTCTGATTCTTCTGATTCACCCTCCAGACTTCACCTTCTCCTTCTCCTTCTTCTGCTTCTTCTGATTCACCCTCCTGACTTCACCTTCTCCTTCTCCTTCTTCTACTTCTTCTGCTTCACCCTCCAGACTTCACCTTCTCCTTCTCCTTCTTCTACTTCTTCTGATTCACCCTCCAGACTTCACCTTCTCCTTCTCCTTCTTCTGCTTCTTCTGATTCACCCTCCAGACTTCACCTTCTCCTTCTCCTTATTCTGCTTCTTCTGATTCACCCTCCAGACTTCACCTTCTCCTTCTCCTTCTTCTGCTTCTTCTGATTCACCCTCCAGACTTCACCTTTTCCTTCTCCTTCTTCTGCTTCTTCTGATTCACCCTCCAGATTTCACCTTCTCCTTCTCCTTCTTCTGCTTCTTCTGATTCACCCTCCAGACTTCACCTTCTCCTTCTCCTTCTTCTACTTCTTCTGATTCACCCTCCAGACTTCACCTTCTCCTTCTCTTTCTTCTGCTTCTTCTGATTCTCCCTCCAGACTTCACCTTCTCCTTCTCCTTCTTCTGATTCTTCTGATTCACCCTCCAGACATCACCTTCTCCTTCTCCTTCTTCTGCTTCTTCTGATTCACCCTCCTGACTTCACCTTCTCCTTCTCCTTCTTCTACTTCTTCTGATTCAACCTCCTGACTTCACCTTCTCCTTCTCCTTCTTCTACTTCTTCTGCTTCACCCTCCTGACTTCACCTTTTCCTTCTCCTTCTTCTACTTCTTCTGATTCACCCTCCAGACTTCACCTTCTCCTTCTCCTTCTTCTACTTCTTCTGATTCACCCTCCAGACTTCACCTTCTCCTTCTCCTTCTTCTACTTCTTCTGATTCATCCTCCAGACTTCACCTTCTCCTTCTCCTTCTTCTGCTTCTTCTGATTCACCCTCCAGACTTCACCTTCTCCTTCTCCTTATTCTGCTTCTTCTGATTCACCCTCCAGACTTCACCTTCTCCTTCTCCTTCTTCTGCTTCTTCTGATTCACCCTCCAGACTTCACCTTCTCCTTCTCCTTCTTCTGCTTCTTCTGATTCACCCTCCAGACTTCACCTTCTCCTTCTCCTTCTTCTACTTCTTCTGATTCACCCTCCAGACTTCATCTTCTCCTTCTCCTTCTTCTGCTTCTTCTGATTCACCCTCCAGACTTCACCTTCTCCTTCTCCTTCGTCTACTTATTCTGATTCACCCTCCAGACTACACCTTCTCCTTCTCCTTCTTCTACTTCTTCTGATTCACCCTCCAGACTTCACCTTCTCCTTCTCCTTCTTCTGTTTCTTCTGATTCACCCTCCAGACTTCACCTTCTCCTTCTCCTTCTTCTACTTCTTCTGATTCACCCTCCAGACTTCACCTTCTCCTTCTGCTTCTTCTACTTCTTCTGATTCACCCTCCAGACTTCATCTTCTCCTTCTCCTTCTTCTGCATCTTCTGATTCACCCTCCAGACTTCACCTTCTCCTTCTCCTTCTTCTGCTTCTTCTGATTCACCCTCCAGACTTCACCTTCTCCTTCTCCTTCTTCTACTTCTTCTGATTCACCCTCCAGACTTCACCTTCTCCTTCTCCTTCTTCTACTTCTTCTGATTCACCCTCCAGTCTTCACATTCTCCTTCTCCTTCTTCTGTTTCTTCTGCTTCAGCCTCCAAACTTCACCTTCTCCTTCTCTTTCTTCTGATTCTTCTGATTCACCCTCCAGACTTCACCTTCTCCTTCTCCTTCTTCTGCTTCTTCTGATTCACCCTCCTGGCTTCACCTTCTCCTTCTCCTTCTTCTACTTCTTCTGATTCACCCTCCTGACTTCACCTTCTCCTTCTCCTTCTTCTCCTTCTTCTGCTTCACCCTCCAGACTTCACCTTCTCCTTCTCCTTCTTCTACCTCTTCTGATTCACCCTCCAGACTTCACCTTCTCCTTCTCCTTCTTCTGCTTCTTCTGATTCACCCTCCAGACTTCACCTTCTCCTTCTCCTTATTCTGCTTCTTCTGATTCACCCTCCAGACTTCACCTTCTCCTTCTCCTTATTCTGCTTCTTCTGATTCAACCTCCAGACTTCACCTTCTCCTTCTCCTTCTTCTGCTTCTTCTGATTCACCCTCCAGACTTCACCTTCTCCTTCTCCTTCTTCTGTTTCTTCTGATTCGCCCTCCAGACTTCACCTTCTCCTTCTCCTTCTTCTGCTTCTTCTGATTCACCCTCCTGACTTCACCTTCTCCTTCTCCTTCTTCTACTTCTTCTGATTCACCCTCCTGACTTCAGCTTCTCCTTCTCCTTCTTCTACTTCTTCTGATTCACCCTCCAGACTTCACCTTCTCATTCTCCTTCTTCTACTTCTTCTGCTGCGCCCTCCAGGCTTCACCTTCTCCTTCTCCTTCTTCTGCTTCTTCTGCTTCACCGTCCTGACTTCACCTTCTCCTTCTCCTTCTTCTACTTCTTCTGCTACACCCCCCTGACTTCACCTGCTCCTTCTCCTTCTTCTGCTTCTTCTGATTCACCCTCCTAACTTCACCTTCTCCTTCTCCTTCTTCTGCTTCTTCTGATTCACCCTCCTGACTTCACCTTCTCCTTCTCCTTCTTCTGCTTCTTCTGATTCACCCTCCAGACTTCACCTTCTCCTTCTCCTTCTTCTGCTTCTTCTGATTCACCCTCCAGACTTCACCCCCTCCTTCTCCTTCTTCTGATTCTTCTGATTCACCCTCCAGACTTCACCTTCTCCTTCTCCTTCTTCTGCTCCTTCTGATTCACCCTCCTGACTTCACCTTCTCCTTCTCCTTCTTCTACTTCTTCTGATTCACCCTCCTGACTTCACCTTCTCCTTCTCCTTCTTCTACTTCTTCTGCTTCACCCTCCAGACTTCACCTTCTCCTTCTCCTTTTTCTACTTCTTCTGATTCACCCTCCAGACTTCACCTTCTCCTACTCCTTCTTTTGCTTCTTCTGCTTCACACTCCAGACTTCACCTTCTCCTTCTCCTTCTTCTGCTTCTTCTGATTCACCCTCCTTACTTCACCTTCTCCTTCTCCTTCTTCTGCTTCTTCTGATTCACCCTCCTGACTTCACCTTCTCCTTCTCCTTATTCTGCTTCTTCTGTTTCACCCTCCAGACTTCACCTTCTCTTTCTCCTTCTTCTGCTTCTTCTGATTCACCCTCCAGACTTCACCTTCTCCTTCTTCTTCTTCTGCTTCTTCTGATTCACCCTCCAGACTTCACCTTCTCCTTCTCCTTCTTCTAATTCTTCTGATTCACCCTCCAGACTTCACCTTCTCCTTATCCTTCTTCTACTTCTTCTGCTTCTCCCTCCAGACTTCACCTTCTATTTCTCCTTCTTCTGCTTCTTCTGATTCACCCTCCAGACTTCACCTTCTCCTTCTCCTTCTTCTGATTCTTCTGATTCACCCTCCAGACTTCAACTTCTCCTTCTCCTTCTTCTGCTTCTTATGATTCACCCTCCTGACTTCATCTTCTCCTTCTCCTTCTTCTACTTCTTCTGATTCACCCTCCTGACTTCACCTTCTCCTGCTCCTTCTTCTACTTCTTCTGCTTCACCCTCCAGACTTCACCTTCTCCTTCTCCTTCTTCTACTTCTTCTGATTCACCCTTCAGACTTCACCTTCTCCTTCTCCTTTTTCTGCTTCTTCTGATTCACCCTCCAGACTTCACCTTCTCCTTCTCCTTATTCTGCTTCTTCTGATTCACCCTCCAGACTTCACCTTCTCCTTCTCCTTCTTCTGCTTCTTCTGATTCACCCTCCAGACTTCACCTTCTCCTTCTCCTTCTTCTGCTTCTTCTGATTCACCCTCCAGACTTCACCTTCTCCTTCTCCTTCGTCTACTTCTTCTGATTCACCCTCCAGACTACACCTTCTCCTTCTCCTTCTTCTACTTCTTCTGATTCACCCTCCAGACTTCACCTTCTCCTTCTCCTTCTTCTGTTTCTTCTGATTCACCGTCCAGACTTCACCTTCTGCTTCTCCTTCTTCTACTACTTCTGATTCACCCTCCAGACTTCACCTTCTCCTTCTCCTTCTTCTACTTCTTCTGATTCACCCTCCAGACTTCATCTTCTCCTTCTCCTTCTTCTGCTTCTTCTGATTCACCCTCCAGACTTCACCTTCTCCTTCTCCTTCTTCTGCTTCTTCTGATTCACCCTCCAGACTTCACCTTCTCCTTCTCCTTCTTCTACTTCTTCTGATTCACCCTCCAGACTTCACCTTCTCCTTCTCCTTCTTCTACTTCTTCTGATTCACCCTCCAGTCTTCACCTTCTCCTTCTCCTTCTTCTGTTTCTTCTGCTTCACCCTCCAGACTTCACCTTCTCCTTCTCTTTCTTCTGCTTCTTCTGATTCACCCTCCAGACTTCACCTTCTACTTCTCCTTCTTCTGATTCTTCTGATTCACCCTCCAGACTTCACCTTCTCCTTCTCCTTCTTCTGCTTCTTCTGATTCACCCTCCTGACTTCACCTTCTCCTACTTCTTCTTCTACTTCTTCTGATTCACCCTCCTGACTTCACCTTCTCCTTCTCCTTCTTCTACTTCTTCTGCTTCACCCTCCAGACTTCACCTTCTCCTTCTCCTTCTTCTACTTCTTCTGATTCACCCTCCAGACTTCATCTTCTCCTTCTCCTTCTTCTGCTTCTTCTGATTCACCCTCCAGACTTCACCTTCTCCTTCTCCTTATTCTGCTTCTTCTGATTCACCCTCCAGACTTCACCTTCTCCTTCTCCTTATTCTGCTTCTTCTGATTCACCCTCCAGACTTCACCTTCTCCTTCTCCTTCCTCTGCTTCTTCTGATTCACCCTCCAGACTTCACCTTCTCCTTCTCCTTCTTCTGATTCTTCTGATTCACCCGCCAGACTTCACCTTCTCCTTCTCCTTCTTCTGCTTCTTCTGATTCACCCTCCTGACTTCACCTTCTCCTTCTCCTTCTTCTACTTCTTCTGATTCACCCTCCTGACTTCACCTTCTCCTTCTCCTTCTTCTACTTCTTCTGCTTCACCCTCCAGACTTCACCTTCTCCTTCTCCTTCTTCTACTTCTTCTGATTCACCCTCCAGACTTCACCTTCTCCTTCTCCTTCTTCTGCTTCTTCTGATTCACCCTCCAGACTTCACCTTCTCCTTCTCCTTATTCTGCTTCTTCTGATTCACCCTCTAGACTTCACCTTCTCCTTCTCCTCCTTCTGCTTCTTCTGATTCACACTCCAGACTTCACCTTCTCCTTCTCCTTCTTCTACTTCTTCTGATTCACCCTCCAGACTTCACCTTCTCCTTCTCTTTCTTTTGCTTCTTCTGATTCACCCTCCAGACTTCACCTTCTCCTTCTCCTTCTTCTGATTCTTCTGATTCACCCTCCAGACTTCACCTTCTCCTTCTCCTTCTTCTGCTTCTTCTGATTCACCCTCATGACTTCACCTTCTCCTTCTCCTTCTTCTACTTCTTCTGATTCACCCTCCTGACTTCACCTTCTCCTTCTCCTTCTTCTACTTCTTCTGCTTCACCCTCCAGACTTCACCTTCTCCTTCTCCTTATTCTACTTCTTCTGATTCACCCTCCAGACTTGACCTTCTCCTTCTCCTTCTTCTACTTCTTCTGATTCACCCTCCAGACTTCACCTTCTCCTTCTCCTTCTTCTGCTTCTTCTGCTTCACCGTCCTGACTTCACCTTCTCCTTCTCCTTCTTCTACTTCTTCTGCTTCATCCCCCTGACATCACTTGCTCCTTCTCCTTCTTCTGCTTCTACTGATTCACCCTCCTAACTTCACCTTCTCCTTCTCCTTCTTCTGCTTCTTCTGATTCACCCTCCTGACTTCACCTTCTCCTTCTCCTTCTTCTGCTTCTTCTGATTCACCCTCCAGACTTCACCTTCTCCTTCTCCTTCTTCTGCTTCTTCTGATTCACCCTCCAGACTTCACCTTCTCCTTCTCCATCTTCTGCTTCTTCTGATTCACCCTCCAGACCTCACCTTCTCCTTCTCCTTCTTCTACTTCTTCTGATTCACCCTCCAGACTTCATCTTCTCCTTCTCCTTCTTCTGCTTCTTCTGATTCACCCTCCAGACTTCACCTTCTCCTTCTCCTTCTTCTGCTTCTTCTGATTCACCCTCCAGACTTCACCTTCTCCTTCTCCTTCTTCTACTTCTTCTGATTCACCCTCCAGACTTCACCTTCTCCTTCTCCTTCTTCTACTTCTTCTGATTCACCCTCCAGTCTTCACCTTCTCCTTCTCCTTCTTCTGTTTCTTCTGCTTCACCCTCCAGACTTCACCTTCTCCTTCTCTTTCTTCTGCTTCTTCTGATTCACCCTCCAGACTTCACCTTCTCCTTCTCCTTCTTCTGATTCTTCTGATTCACCCTCCAGACTTCACCTTCTCCTTCTCCTTCTTCTGCTTCTTCTGATTCACCCTCCAGACTTCACCTTCTCCTTCTCCTTCTTCTACTTCTTCTGATTCACCCTCCAGACTTCACCTTCTCCTTCTCCTTCTTCTACTTCTTCTGATTCACCCTCCAGTCTTCACCTTCTCCTTCTCCTTCTTCTGTTTCTTCTGCTTCACCCTCCAGACTTCACCTTCTCCTTCTCTTTCTTCTGCTTCTTCTGATTCACCCTCCAGACTTCACCTTCTCCTTCTCCTTCTTCTGATTCTTCTGATTCACCCTCCAGACTTCACCTTCTCCTTCTCCTTCTTCTGCTTCTTCTGATTCACCCTCCTGACTTCACCTTCTCCTTCTCCTTCTTCTACTTCTTCTGATTCACCCTCCTGACTTCACCTTCTCCTTCTCCTTCTTCTACTTCTTCTGCTTCACCCTCCAGACTTCACCTTCTCCTTCTTCTGCTTCTTCTGATTCACCCTTCAGACTTCACTTTCTCCTTCTCCTTTTTCTGCTTCTTCTGATTCACCCTCCAGACTTCACCTTCTCCTTCTCCTTATTCTGCTTCTTCTGATTCACCCTCCAGACTTCACCTTCTCCTTCTCCTTCTTCTGCTTCTTCTGATTCACCCTCCAGACTTCACCTTCTCCTTCTCCTTCTTCTGCTTCTTCTGATTCACCCTCCAGACTTCACCTTCTCCTTCTCCTTCTTCTGCTTTTTCTGATTCACCCTCCAGACTTCACCTTCTCCTTCTCCTTCTTCTACTTCTTCTGATTCACCCTCCAGACTTCACCTTCTCCTTCTCTTTCTTCTGCTTCTTCTGATTCACCCTCCAGACTTCACCTTCTCCTTCTCCTTCTTTTGATTCTTCTGATTCACCCTCCAGACTTCACCTTCTCCTTCTCCTTCTTCTGCTTCTTCTGATTCACCCTCCTGACTTCACCTTCTCCTTCTCCTTCTTCTACTTCTTCTGATTCACCCTCCTGACTTCACCTTCTCCTTCTCCTTCTTCTACTTCTTCTGATTCACCCTCCAGACTTCACCTTCTCCTTCTCCTTCTTTTGCTTCTTCTGCTTCACACTCCAGAATTCACCTTCTCCTTCTCCTTCTTCTGCTTCTTCTGATTCACCCTCCTTACTTCACCTTCTCCTTCTCCTTCTTCTGCTTCTTCTGATTCACCCTCCTGACTTCACCTTCTCCTTCTCCTTATTCTGCTTCTTCTGTTTCACCCTCCAGACTTCTCCTTCTCCTTCTCCTTCTTCTGCTTCATCTGATTCACCCTCCAGACTTCACCTTCTCCTTCTCCTTCTTCTGCTTCTTCTGATCCACCCTCCAGACTTCACCTTCTCCTTCTCCTTCTTCTACTTCTTCTGATTCACCCTCCAGACTTCACCTTCTCCTTCTCCTTCTTCTGCTTCTTCTGGTTCACCCTCCAGACTTCACCTTCTCCTTCTCCTTCGTCTACTTCTTCTGATTCACCCTCCAGACTACACCTTCTCCTTCTCCTTCTTCTACTTCCTCTGATTCACCCTCCAGACTTCACCTTCTCCTTCTCCTTCTTCTGTTTCTTCTGATTCACCCTCCAGACTTCACCTTCTCCTTCTCCTTTTTCTACTTCTTCTGATTCACCCTCCAGACTTCACCTTCTCCTTCTCCTTCTTCTACTTCTTCTGATTCACCCTCCAGACTTCACCTTCTCCTTCTCCTTCTTCTACTTCTTCTGCTTCTCCCTCCAGACTTCACCTTCTCCTTCTCCTTCTTCTGGTTCTTCTGATTCACCCTCCAGACTTCACCTTCTCCTTCTCCTTCTTCTACTTCTTCTGATTCACCCTCCAGACTTCACCTTCTCCTTCTCCTTCTTCTACTTCTTCTGCTTCTCCCTCCAGACTTCACCTTCTCCTTCTCCTTCTTCTGCTTCTTCTGATTCACCCTCCAGACTTCACCTTCTCCTTCTCCTTCTTCTGATTCTTCTGATTCACCCTCCAGACTTCACCTTCTCCTTCTCCTTCTTCTGCTTCTTATGATTCACCCTCCTGACTTCATCTTCTCCTTCTCCTTCTTCTACTTCTTCTGATTCACCCTCCTGACTTCACCTTCTCCTGCTCCTTCTTCTACTTCTTCTGCTTCACCCTCCAGACTTCACCTTCTCCTTCTCCTTCTTCTACTTCTTCTGATTCACCCTTCAGACTTCACCTTCTCCTTCTCCTTTTTCTGCTTCTTCTGAATCACCCTCCAGACTTCACCTTCTCCTTCTCCTTCTTCTGCTTCTTCTGATTCACCCTCCAGACTTCACCTTCTCCTTCTCCTTCGTCTACTTCTTCTGATTCACCCTCCAGACTACACCTTCTCCTTCTCCTTCTTCTACTTCTTCTGATTCACCCTCCAGACTTCACCTTCTCCTTCTTCTGTTTCTTCTGATTCACCGTCCAGACTTCACCTTCTCCTTCTCCTTCTTCTACTACTTCTGATTCACCCTCCAGACTTCACCTTCTCCTTCTCCTTCTTCTACTTCTTCTGATTCACCCTCCAGACTTCATCTTCTCCTTCTCCTTCTTCTGCTTCTTCTGATTCACCCTCCAGACTTCACCTTCTCCTTCTCCTTCTTCTGCTTCTTCTGATTCACCCTCCAGACTTCACCTTCTCCTTCTCCTTCGTCTACTTCTTCTGATTCACCCTCCAGACTACACCTTCTCCTTCTCCTTCTTCTACTTCTTCTGATTCACCCTCCAGACTTCACCTTCTCCTTCTTCTGTTTCTTCTGATTCACCGTCCAGACTTCACCTTCTCCTTCTCCTTCTTCTACTACTTCTGATTCACCCTCCAGACTTCACCTTCTCCTTCTCCTTCTTCTACTTCTTCTGATTCACCCTCCAGACTTCATCTTCTCCTTCTCCTTCTTCTGCTTCTTCTGATTCACCCTCCAGACTTCACCTTCTCCTTCTCCTTCTTCTGCTTCTTCTGATTCACCCTCCAGACTTCACCTTATCCTTCTCCTTCTTCTACTTCTTCTGATTCACCCTCCAGACTTCACCTTCTCCTTCTCCTTCTTCTACTTCTTCTGATTCACCCTCCAGTCTTCACCTTCTCCTTCTCCTTCTTCTGTTTCTTCTGCTTCACCCTCCAGACTTCACCTTCTCCTTCTCTTTCTTCTGCTTCTTCTGATTCACCCTCCAGACTTCACCTTCTACTTCTCCTTCTTCTGATTCTTCTGATTCACCCTCCAGACTTCACCTTCTCCTTCTCCTTCTTCTGCTTCTTCTGATTCACCCTCCTGACTTCACCTTCTCCTACTTCTTCTTCTACTTCTTCTGATTCACCCTCCTGACTTCACCTTCTCCTTCTCCTTCTTCTACTTCTTCTGCTTCACCCTCCAGACTTCCCCTTCTCCTTCTCCTTCTTCTACTTCTTCTGATTCACCCTCCAGACTTCATCTTCTCCTTCTCCTTCTTCTGCTTCTTCTGATTCACCCTCCAGACTTCACCTTCTCTTTCTCCTTATTCTGCTTCTTCTGATTCAGCCTCCAGACTTCACCTTCTCCTTCTCCTTATTCTGCTTCTTCTGATTCACCCTCCAGACTTCATCTTCTCCTTCTCCTTCTTCTGCTTCTTCTGATTCACCCTCCAGACTTCACCTTCTCCTTCTCCTTCCTCTGCTTCTTCTGATTCACCCTCCAGACTTCACCTTCTCCTTCTCCTTCTTCTGCTTCTTCTGATTCACCCTCCTGACTTCACCTTCTCCTTCTCCTTCTTCTACTTCTTCTGATTCACCCTCCTGACTTCACCTTCTCTTCCTCCTTCTTCTACTTCTTCTGCTTCACCCTCCAGACTTCACCTTCTCCTTCTCCTTCTTCTACTTCTTCTGATTCACCCTCCAGACTTCACCTTCTCCTTCTCCTTCTTCTGCTTCTTCTGATTCACCCTCCAGACTTCACCTTCTCCTTCTCCTTATTCTGCTTCTTCTGATTCACCCTCTAGACTTCACCTTCTCCTTCTCCTTCTTCTGCTTCTTCTGATTCACACTCCAGACTTCACCTTCTCCTTCTCCTTCTTCTACTTCTTCTGATTCACCCTCCAGACTTCAACTTCTCCTTCTCTTTCTTCTGCTTCTTCTGATTCACCCTCCAGACTTCACCTTCTCCTTCTCCTTCTTCTGATTCTTCTGATTCACCCTCCAGACTTCACCTTCTCCTTCTCCTTCTTCTGCTTCTTCTGATTCACCCTCCTGACTTCACCTTCTCCTTCTCCTTCTTCTACTTCTTCTGATTCACCCTCCTGACTTCACCTTCTCCTTCTCCTTCTTCTACTTCTTCTGCTTCACCCTCCAGACTTCACCTTCTCCTTCTCCTTATTCTACTTCTTCTGATTCACCCTCCAGACTTGACCTTCTCCTTCTCCTTCTTCTACTTCTTCTGATTCACCCTCCAGACTTCACCTTCTCCTTCTCCTTCTTCTGCTTCTTCTGCTTCACCGTCCTGACTTCACCTTCTCCTTCTCCTTCTTCTACTTCTTCTGCTTCATCCCCCTGACATCACCTGCTCCTTCTCCTTCTTCTGCTTCTTCTGATTCACCCTCCTAACTTCACCTTCTCCTTCTCCTTCTTCTGCTTCTTCTGATTCACCCTCCTGACTTCACCTTCTCCTTCTCCTTCTTCTGCTTCTTCTGATTCACCCTCCAGACTTCACCTTCTCCTTCTCCTTCTTCTGCATCTTCTGATTCACCCTCCAGACTTCACCTTCTCCTTCTCCTTCTTCTGCTTCTTCTGATTCACCCTCCAGACCTCACCTTCTCCTTCTCCTTCTTCTACTTCTTCTGATTCACCCTCCAGACTTCATCTTCTCCTTCTCCTTCTTCTGCTTCTTCTGATTCACCCTCCAGACTTCACCTTCTCCTTCTCCTTATTCTGCTTCTTCTGATTCACCCTCCAGACTTCACCTTCTCCTTCTCCTTATTCTGCTTCTTCTGATTCACCCTCCAGACTTCACCTTCTCCTTCTCCTTCCTCTGCTTCTTCTGATTCACCCTCCAGACTTCACCTTCTCCTTCTCCTTCTTCTGATTCTTCTGATTCACCCGCCAGACTTCACCTTCTCCTTCTCCTTCTTCTGCTTCTTCTGATTCACCCTCCTGACTTCACCTTCTCCTTCTCCTTCTTCTACTTCTTCTGATTCACCCTCCTGACTTCACCTTCTCCTTCTCCTTCTTCTACTTCTTCTGCTTCACCCTCCAGACTTCACCTTCTCCTTCTCCTTCTTCTACTTCTTCTGATTCACCCTCCAGACTTCACCTTCTCCTTCTCCTTCTTCTGCTTCTTCTGATTCACCCTCCAGACTTCACCTTCTCCTTCTCCTTATTCTGCTTCTTCTGATTCACCCTCTAGACTTCACCTTCTCCTTCTCCTTCTTCTGCTTCTTCTGATTCACACTCCAGACTTCACCTTCTCCTTCTCCTTCTTCTACTTCTTCTGATTCACCCTCCAGACTTCACCTTCTCCTTCTCTTTCTTTTGCTTCTTCTGATTCACCCTCCAGACTTCACCTTCTCCTTCTCCTTCTTCTGATTCTTCTGATTCACCCTCCAGACTTCACCTTCTCCTTCTCCTTCTTCTGCTTCTTCTGATTCACCCTCATGACTTCACCTTCTCCTTCTCCTTCTTCTACTTCTTCTGATTCACCCTCCTGACTTCACCTTCTCCTTCTCCTTCTTCTACTTCTTCTGCTTCACCCTCCAGACTTCACCTTCTCCTTCTCCTTATTCTACTTCTTCTGATTCACCCTCCAGACTTGACCTTCTCCTTCTCCTTCTTCTACTTCTTCTGATTCACCCTCCAGACTTCACCTTCTCCTTCTCCTTCTTCTGCTTCTTCTGCTTCACCGTCCTGACTTCACCTTCTCCTTCTCCTTCTTCTACTTCTTCTGCTTCATCCCCCTGACATCACTTGCTCCTTCTCCTTCTTCTGCTTCTACTGATTCACCCTCCTAACTTCACCTTCTCCTTCTCCTTCTTCTGCTTCTTCTGATTCACCCTCCTGACTTCACCTTCTCCTTCTCCTTCTTCTGCTTCTTCTGATTCACCCTCCAGACTTCACCTTCTCCTTCTCCTTCTTCTGCTTCTTCTGATTCACCCTCCAGACTTCACCTTCTCCTTCTCCATCTTCTGCTTCTTCTGATTCACCCTCCAGACCTCACCTTCTCCTTCTCCTTCTTCTACTTCTTCTGATTCACCCTCCAGACTTCATCTTCTCCTTCTCCTTCTTCTGCTTCTTCTGATTCACCCTCCAGACTTCACCTTCTCCTTCTCCTTCTTCTGCTTCTTCTGATTCACCCTCCAGACTTCACCTTCTCCTTCTCCTTCTTCTACTTCTTCTGATTCACCCTCCAGACTTCACCTTCTCCTTCTCCTTCTTCTACTTCTTCTGATTCACCCTCCAGTCTTCACCTTCTCCTTCTCCTTCTTCTGTTTCTTCTGCTTCACCCTCCAGACTTCACCTTCTCCTTCTCTTTCTTCTGCTTCTTCTGATTCACCCTCCAGACTTCACCTTCTCCTTCTCCTTCTTCTGATTCTTCTGATTCACCCTCCAGACTTCACCTTCTCCTTCTCCTTCTTCTGCTTCTTCTGATTCACCCTCCAGACTTCACCTTCTCCTTCTCCTTCTTCTACTTCTTCTGATTCACCCTCCAGACTTCACCTTCTCCTTCTCCTTCTTCTACTTCTTCTGATTCACCCTCCAGTCTTCACCTTCTCCTTCTCCTTCTTCTGTTTCTTCTGCTTCACCCTCCAGACTTCACCTTCTCCTTCTCTTTCTTCTGCTTCTTCTGATTCACCCTCCAGACTTCACCTTCTCCTTCTCCTTCTTCTGATTCTTCTGATTCACCCTCCAGACTTCACCTTCTCCTTCTCCTTCTTCTGCTTCTTCTGATTCACCCTCCTGACTTCACCTTCTCCTTCTCCTTCTTCTACTTCTTCTGATTCACCCTCCTGACTTCACCTTCTCCTTCTCCTTCTTCTACTTCTTCTGCTTCACCCTCCAGACTTCACCTTCTCCTTCTTCTGCTTCTTCTGATTCACCCTTCAGACTTCACCTTCTCCTTCTCCTTTTTCTGCTTCTTCTGATTCACCCTCCAGACTTCACCTTCTCCTTCTCCTTATTCTGCTTCTTCTGATTCACCCTCCAGACTTCACCTTCTCCTTCTCCTTCTTCTGCTTCTTCTGATTCACCCTCCAGACTTCACCTTCTCCTTCTCCTTCTTCTGCTTCTTCTGATTCACCCTCCAGACTTCACCTTCTCCTTCTCCTTCTTCTGCTTTTTCTGATTCACCCTCCAGACTTCACCTTCTCCTTCTCCTTCTTCTACTTCTTCTGATTCACCCTCCAGACTTCACCTTCTCCTTCTCTTTCTTCTGCTTCTTCTGATTCACCCTCCAGACTTCACCTTCTCCTTCTCCTTCTTTTGATTCTTCTGATTCACCCTCCAGACTTCACCTTCTCCTTCTCCTTCTTCTGCTTCTTCTGATTCACCCTCCTGACTTCACCTTCTCCTTCTCCTTCTTCTACTTCTTCTGATTCACCCTCCTGACTTCACCTTCTCCTTCTCCTTCTTCTACTTCTTCTGATTCACCCTCCAGACTTCACCTTCTCCTTCTCCTTCTTTTGCTTCTTCTGCTTCACACTCCAGAATTCACCTTCTCCTTCTCCTTCTTCTGCTTCTTCTGATTCACCCTCCTTACTTCACCTTCTCCTTCTCCTTCTTCTGCTTCTTCTGATTCACCCTCCTGACTTCACCTTCTCCTTCTCCTTATTCTGCTTCTTCTGTTTCACCCTCCAGACTTCTCCTTCTCCTTCTCCTTCTTCTGCTTCATCTGATTCACCCTCCAGACTTCACCTTCTCCTTCTCCTTCTTCTGCTTCTTCTGATCCACCCTCCAGACTTCACCTTCTCCTTCTCCTTCTTCTACTTCTTCTGATTCACCCTCCAGACTTCACCTTCTCCTTCTCCTTCTTCTGCTTCTTCTGGTTCACCCTCCAGACTTCACCTTCTCCTTCTCCTTCTTCTACTTCTTCTGATTCACCCTCCAGACTTCACCTTCTCCTTCTCCTTCTTCTACTACTTCTGATTCACCCTCCAGACTTCACCTTCTCCTTCTCCTTCTTCTGCTTCTTATGATTCACCCTCCTGACTTCATCTTCTCCTTCTCCTTCTTCTACTTCTTCTGATTCACCCTCCTGACTTCACCTTCTCCTGCTCCTTCTTCTACTTCTTCTGCTTCACCCTCCAGACTTCACCTTCTCCTTCTCCTTCTTCTACTTCTTCTGATTCACCCTTCAGACTTCACCTTCTCCTTCTCCTTTTTCTGCTTCTTCTGAATCACCCTCCAGACTTCACCTTCTCCTTCTCCTTCTTCTGCTTCTTCTGATTCACCCTCCAGACTTCACCTTCTCCTTCTCCTTCGTCTACTTCTTCTGATTCACCCTCCAGACTACACCTTCTCCTTCTCCTTCTTCTACTTCTTCTGATTCACCCTCCAGACTTCACCTTCTCCTTCTTCTGTTTCTTCTGATTCACCGTCCAGACTTCACCTTCTCCTTCTCCTTCTTCTACTACTTCTGATTCACCCTCCAGACTTCACCTTCTCCTTCTCCTTCTTCTACTTCTTCTGATTCACCCTCCAGACTTCATCTTCTCCTTCTCCTTCTTCTGCTTCTTCTGATTCACCCTCCAGACTTCACCTTCTCCTTCTCCTTCTTCTGCTTCTTCTGATTCACCCTCCAGACTTCACCTTCTCCTTCTCCTTCGTCTACTTCTTCTGATTCACCCTCCAGACTACACCTTCTCCTTCTCCTTCTTCTACTTCTTCTGATTCACCCTCCAGACTTCACCTTCTCCTTCTTCTGTTTCTTCTGATTCACCGTCCAGACTTCACCTTCTCCTTCTCCTTCTTCTACTACTTCTGATTCACCCTCCAGACTTCACCTTCTCCTTCTCCTTCTTCTACTTCTTCTGATTCACCCTCCAGACTTCATCTTCTCCTTCTCCTTCTTCTGCTTCTTCTGATTCACCCTCCAGACTTCACCTTCTCCTTCTCCTTCTTCTGCTTCTTCTGATTCACCCTCCAGACTTCACCTTATCCTTCTCCTTCTTCTACTTCTTCTGATTCACCCTCCAGACTTCACCTTCTCCTTCTCCTTCTTCTACTTCTTCTGATTCACCCTCCAGTCTTCACCTTCTCCTTCTCCTTCTTCTGTTTCTTCTGCTTCACCCTCCAGACTTCACCTTCTCCTTCTCTTTCTTCTGCTTCTTCTGATTCACCCTCCAGACTTCACCTTCTACTTCTCCTTCTTCTGATTCTTCTGATTCACCCTCCAGACTTCACCTTCTCCTTCTCCTTCTTCTGCTTCTTCTGATTCACCCTCCTGACTTCACCTTCTCCTACTTCTTCTTCTACTTCTTCTGATTCACCCTCCTGACTTCACCTTCTCCTTCTCCTTCTTCTACTTCTTCTGCTTCACCCTCCAGACTTCCCCTTCTCCTTCTCCTTCTTCTACTTCTTCTGATTCACCCTCCAGACTTCATCTTCTCCTTCTCCTTCTTCTGCTTCTTCTGATTCACCCTCCAGACTTCACCTTCTCTTTCTCCTTATTCTGCTTCTTCTGATTCAGCCTCCAGACTTCACCTTCTCCTTCTCCTTATTCTGCTTCTTCTGATTCACCCTCCAGACTTCATCTTCTCCTTCTCCTTCTTCTGCTTCTTCTGATTCACCCTCCAGACTTCACCTTCTCCTTCTCCTTCCTCTGCTTCTTCTGATTCACCCTCCAGACTTCACCTTCTCCTTCTCCTTCTTCTGCTTCTTCTGATTCACCCTCCTGACTTCACCTTCTCCTTCTCCTTCTTCTACTTCTTCTGATTCACCCTCCTGACTTCACCTTCTCTTCCTCCTTCTTCTACTTCTTCTGCTTCACCCTCCAGACTTCACCTTCTCCTTCTCCTTCTTCTACTTCTTCTGATTCACCCTCCAGACTTCACCTTCTCCTTCTCCTTCTTCTGCTTCTTCTGATTCACCCTCCAGACTTCACCTTCTCCTTCTCCTTATTCTGCTTCTTCTGATTCACCCTCTAGACTTCACCTTCTCCTTCTCCTTCTTCTGCTTCTTCTGATTCACACTCCAGACTTCACCTTCTCCTTCTCCTTCTTCTACTTCTTCTGATTCACCCTCCAGACTTCAACTTCTCCTTCTCTTTCTTCTGCTTCTTCTGATTCACCCTCCAGACTTCACCTTCTCCTTCTCCTTCTTCTGATTCTTCTGATTCACCCTCCAGACTTCACCTTCTCCTTCTCCTTCTTCTGCTTCTTCTGATTCACCCTCCTGACTTCACCTTCTCCTTCTCCTTCTTCTACTTCTTCTGATTCACCCTCCTGACTTCACCTTCTCCTTCTCCTTCTTCTACTTCTTCTGCTTCACCCTCCAGACTTCACCTTCTCCTTCTCCTTATTCTACTTCTTCTGATTCACCCTCCAGACTTGACCTTCTCCTTCTCCTTCTTCTACTTCTTCTGATTCACCCTCCAGACTTCACCTTCTCCTTCTCCTTCTTCTGCTTCTTCTGCTTCACCGTCCTGACTTCACCTTCTCCTTCTCCTTCTTCTACTTCTTCTGCTTCATCCCCCTGACATCACCTGCTCCTTCTCCTTCTTCTGCTTCTTCTGATTCACCCTCCTAACTTCACCTTCTCCTTCTCCTTCTTCTGCTTCTTCTGATTCACCCTCCTGACTTCACCTTCTCCTTCTCCTTCTTCTGCTTCTTCTGATTCACCCTCCAGACTTCACCTTCTCCTTCTCCTTCTTCTGCATCTTCTGATTCACCCTCCAGACTTCACCTTCTCCTTCTCCTTCTTCTGCTTCTTCTGATTCACCCTCCAGACCTCACCTTCTCCTTCTCCTTCTTCTACTTCTTCTGATTCACCCTCCAGACATCATCTTCTCCTTCTCCTTCTTCTGCTTCTTCTGATTCACCCTCCAGACTTCACCTTCTCCTTCTCCTTCTTCTGCTTCTTCTGATTCACCCTCCAGACTTCACCTTCTCCTTCTCCTTCTTCTGCTTCTTCTGATTCACCCTCCAGACTTCACCTTCTCCTTCTCCTTCTTCTACTTCTTCTGATTCACCCTCCAGTCTTCACCTTCTCCTTCTCCTTCTTCTGTTTCTTCTGCTTCACCCTCCAGACTTCACCTTCTCCTTCTCTTTCTTCTGCTTCTTCTGATTCACCCTCCAGACTTCACCTTCTCCTTCTCCTTCTTCTGATTCTTCTGATTCACCCTCCAGACTTCACCTTCTCCTTCTCCTTCTTCTGCTTCTTCTGATTCACCCTCCTGACTTCACCTTCTCCTTCTCCTTCTTCTACTTCTTCTGATTCACCCTCCTGACTTCACCTTCTCCTTCTCCTTCTTCTACTTCTTCTGCTTCACCCTCCAGACTTCACCTTCTCCTTCTCCTTCTTCTACTTCTTCTGATTCACCCTTCAAACTTCACCTTCTGCTTCTCCTTTTTCTGCTTCTTCTGATTCACCCTCCAGACTTCACCTTCTCCTTCTCCTTATTCTGCTTCTTCTGATTCACCCTCCAGACTTCACCTTCTCCTTCTCCTTCTTCTGCTTCTTCTGATTCACCCTCCAGACTTCACCTTCTCCTTCTCCTTCTTCTGCTTCTTCTGATTCACCCTCCAGACTTCACCTTCTCCTTCTCCTTCTTCTGCTTTTTCTGATTCACCCTCCAGACTTCACCTTCTCCTTCTCCTTCTTCTACTTCTTCTGATTCACCCTCCAGACTTCACCTTCTTCTTCTCTTTCTTCTGCTTCTTCTGATTCACCCTCCAGACTTCACCTTCTCCTTCTTCTGATTCTTCTGTTTCACCCTCCAGACTTCACCTTCTCCTTCTCCTTCTTCTGCTTCTTCTGATTCACCCTCCTGACTTCACCTTCTCCTTCTCCTTCTTCTACTTCTTCTGATTCACCCTCCTGACTTCACCTTCTCCTTCTCCTTCTTATACTTCTTCTGCTTCCCCCTGCAGACTTCACCTTCTCCTTCTCCTTCTTCTACTTCTTCTGATTCACCCTCCAGACTTCACCTTCTCCTTCTCCTTCTTTTGCTTCTTCTGCTTCGCACTCCAGACTTCACCTTCTCCTTCTCCTTCTTCTGCTTCTTCTGATTCACCCTCCTTACTTCACCTTCTCCTTCTCCTTCTTCAGCTTCTTCTGATTCACCCTCCTGACTTCACCTTCTCCTTCTCCTTCTTCTACTTCTTCTGATTCACCCTCCTGACTTCACCTTCTCCTTCTCCTTCTTCTACTTCTTCTGATTCACCCTCCAGACTTCACCTTCTCCTTCTCCTTCTTCTGCTTCTTCTGATTCACCCTCCAGACCTCACCTTCTCCTTCTCCTTCTTCTACTTCTTCTGATTCACCCTCCAGACTTCATCTTCTCCTTCTCCTTCTTCTGCTTCTTCTGATTCACCCTCCAGACTTCACCTTCTCCTTCTCCTTCTTCTGCTTCTTCTGATTCACCCTCCAGACTTCACCTTCTCCTTCTCCTTCTTCTACTTCTTCTGATTCACCCTCCAGACTTCACCTTCTCCTTCTCCTTCTTCTACTTCTTCTGATTCACCCTCCAGTCTTCACCTTCTCCTTCTCCTTCTTCTGTTTCTTCTGCTTCACCCTCCAGACTTCACCTTCTCCTTCTCTTTCTTCTGCTTCTTCTGATTCACCCTCCAGACTTCACCTTCTCCTTCTCCTTCTTCTGATTCTTCTGATTCACCCTCCAGACTTCACCTTCTCCTTCTCCTTCTTCTGCTTCTTCTGATTCACCCTCCTGACTTCACCTTCTCCTTCTCCTTCTTCTACTTCTTCTGATTCACCCTCCTGACTTCACCTTCTCCTTCTCCTTCTTCTACTTCTTCTGCTTCACCCTCCAGACTTCACCTTCTCCTTCTCCTTCTTCTACTTCTTCTGATTCACCCTTCAGACTTCACCTTCTGCTTCTCCTTTTTCTGCTTCTTCTGATTCACCCTCCAGACTTCACCTTCTCCTTCTCCTTATTCTGCTTCTTCTGATTCACCCTCCAGACTTCACCTTCTCCTTCTCCTTCTTCTGCTTCTTCTGATTCACCCTCCAGACTTCACCTTCTCCTTCTCCTTCTTCTGCTTCTTCTGATTCACCCTCCAGACTTCACCTTCTCCTTCTCCTTCTTCTGCTTTTTCTGATTCACCCTCCAGACTTCACCTTCTCCTTCTCCTTCTTCTACTTCTTCTGATTCACCCTCCAGACTTCACCTTCTCCTTCTCTTTCTTCTGCTTCTTCTGATTCACCCTCCAGACTTCACCTTCTCCTTCTCCTTCTTCTGATTCTTCTGATTCACCCTCCAGACTTCACCTTCTCCTTCTCCTTCTTCTGCTTCTTCTGATTCACCCTCCTGACTTCACCTTCTCCTTCTCCTTCTTCTACTTCTTCTGATTCACCCTCCTGACTTCACCTTCTCCTTCTCCTTCTTCTACTTCTTCTGCTTCCCCCTGCAGACTTCACCTTCTCCTTCTCCTTCTTCTACTTCTTCTGATTCACCCTTCAGACTTCACCTTCTGCTTCTCCTTTTTCTGCTTCTTCTGATTCACCCTCCAGACTTCACCTTCTCCTTCTCCTTATTCTGCTTCTTCTGATTCACCCTCCAGACTTCACCTTCTTCTTCTCCTTCTTCTGCTTATTCTGATTCACCCTCCAGACTTCACCTTCTCCTTCTCCTTCTTCTGCTTCTTCTGATTCACCCTCCAGACTTCACCTTCTCCTTCTCCTTCTTCTGCTTTTTCTGATTCACCCTCCAGACTTCACCTTCTCCTTCTCCTTCTTCTACTTCTTCTGATTCACCCTCCAGACTTCACCTTCTCCTTCTCTTTCTTCTGCTTCTTCTGATTCACCCTCCAGACTTCACCTTCTCCTTCTCCTTCTTCTGATTCTTCTGATTCACCCTCCAGACTTCACCTTCTCCTTCTCCTTCTTCTGCTTCTTCTGATTCATCCTCCTGACTTCACCTTCTCCTTCTCCTTCTTCTACTTCTTCTGATTCACCCTCCTGACTTCACCTTCTCCTTCTCCTTCTTCTACTTCTTCTGCTTCCCCCTGCAGACTTCACCTTCTCCTTCTCCTTCTTCTACTTCTTCTGATTCACCCTCCAGACTTCACCTTCTCCTTCTCCTTCTTTTGCTTCTTCTGCTTCACACTCCAGACTTCACCTTCTCCTTCTCCTTCTTCTGCTTCTTCTGATTCACCCTCCTTACTTCACCTTCTCCTTCTCCTTCTTCTGCTTCTTCTGATTCACCCTCCTGACTTCACCTTCTCCTTCTCCTTATTCTGCTTCTTCTGTTTCACCCTCCAGACTTCACCTTCTCCTTCTCCTTCTTCTGCTTCTTCTGATTCACCCTCCAGACTTCACCTTCTCCTTCTCCTTCTTCTGCTTCTTCTGATTCACCCTCCAGACTTCACCTTCTCCTTCTCCTTCTTCTACTTCTTCTGATTCACATTCCAGACTTCACCTTCTCCTTCTCCTTCTTCTGCTTCTTCTGGTTCACCCTCCAGACTTCACCTTCTCCTTCTCCTTCGTCTACTTCTTCTGATTCACCCTCCAGACTACACCTTCTCCTTCTCCTTCTTCTACTTCTTCTGATTCACCCTCCAGACTTCACCTTCTCGTTCTCCTTCTTCTGTTTCTTCTGATTCACCCTCCAGACTTCACCTTCTCCTTCTCCTTCTTCTACTTCTTCTGATTCACCCTCCAGACTTCACCTTCTCCTTCTCCTTCTTCTACTTCTTCTGATTCACCCTCCAGACTTCACCTTCTCCTTCTCCTTCTTCTGCTTCTTCTGATTCACCCTCCAGACCTCACCTTCTCCTTCTCCTTCTTCTACTTCTTCTGATTCACCCTCCAGACTTCATCTTCTCCTTCTCCTTCTTCTGCTTCTTCTGATTCACCCTCCAGACTTCACCTTCTCCTTCTCCTTCTTCTGCTTCTTCTGATTCACCCTCCAGACTTCACCTTCTCCTTCTCCTTCTTCTACTTCTTCTGATTCACCCTCCAGACTTCACCTTCTCCTTCTCCTTCTTCTACTTCTTCTGATTCACCCTCCAGTCTTCACCTTCTCCTTCTCCTTCTTCTGTTTCTTCTGCTTCACCCTCCAGACTTCACCTTCTCCTTCTCTTTCTTCTGCTTCTTCTGATTCACCCTCCAGACTTCACCTTCTCCTTCTCCTTCTTCTGATTCTTCTGATTCACCCTCCAGACTTCACCTTCTCCTTCTCCTTCTTCTGCTTCTTCTGATTCACCCTCCTGACTTCACCTTCGCCTTCTCCTTCTTCTACTTCTTCTGATTCACCCTCCTGACTTCACCTTCTCCTTCTCCTTCTTCTACTTCTTCTGCTTCACCCTCCAGACTTCACCTTCTCCTTCTCCTTCTTCTACTTCTTCTGATTCACCCTTCAGACTTCACCTTCTGCTTCTCCTTTTTCTGCTTCTTCTGATTCACCCTCCAGACTTCACCTTCTCCTTCTCCTTATTCTGCTTCTTCTGATTCACCCTCCAGACTTCACCTTCTCCTTCTCCTACTTCTGCTTCTTCTGATTCACCCTCCAGACTTCACCTTCTCCTTCTCCTTCTTCTGCTTCTTCTGATTCACCCTCCAGACTTCACCTTCTCCTTCTCCTTCTTCTGCTTCTTCTGCTTCACCGTCCTGACTTCACCTTCTCCTTCTCCTTCTTCTACTTCTTCTGCTTCATCCCCCTGACATCACCTGCTCCTTCTCCTTCTTCTGCTTCTTCTGATTCACCCTCCTAACTTCACCTTCTCCTTCTCCTTCTTCTGCTTCTTCTGATTCACCCTCCTGACTTCACCTTCTCCTTCTCCTTCTTCTGCTTCTTCTGATTCACCCTCCAGACTTCACCTTCTCCTTCTCCTTCTTCTGCATCTTCTGATTCACCCTCCAGACTTCACCTTCTCCTTCTCCTTCTTCTGCTTCTTCTGATTCACCCTCCAGACCTCACCTTCTCCTTCTCCTTCTTCTACTTCTTCTGATTCACCCTCCAGACATCATCTTCTCCTTCTCCTTCTTCTGCTTCTTCTGATTCACCCTCCAGACTTCACCTTCTCCTTCTCCTTCTTCTGCTTCTTCTGATTCACCCTCCAGACTTCACCTTCTCCTTCTCCTTCTTCTGCTTCTTCTGATTCACCCTCCAGACTTCACCTTCTCCTTCTCCTTCTTCTACTTCTTCTGATTCACCCTCCAGTCTTCACCTTCTCCTTCTCCTTCTTCTGTTTCTTCTGCTTCACCCTCCAGACTTCACCTTCTCCTTCTCTTTCTTCTGCTTCTTCTGATTCACCCTCCAGACTTCACCTTCTCCTTCTCCTTCTTCTGATTCTTCTGATTCACCCTCCAGACTTCACCTTCTCCTTCTCCTTCTTCTGCTTCTTCTGATTCACCCTCCTGACTTCACCTTCTCCTTCTCCTTCTTCTACTTCTTCTGATTCACCCTCCTGACTTCACCTTCTCCTTCTCCTTCTTCTACTTCTTCTGCTTCACCCTCCAGACTTCACCTTCTCCTTCTCCTTCTTCTACTTCTTCTGATTCACCCTTCAGACTTCACCTTCTGCTTCTCCTTTTTCTGCTTCTTCTGATTCACCCTCCAGACTTCACCTTCTCCTTCTCCTTATTCTGCTTCTTCTGATTCACCCTCCAGACTTCACCTTCTCCTTCTCCTTCTTCTGCTTCTTCTGATTCACCCTCCAGACTTCACCTTCTCCTTCTCCTTCTTCTGCTTCTTCTGATTCACCCTCCAGACTTCACCTTCTCCTTCTCCTTCTTCTGCTTTTTCTGATTCACCCTCCAGACTTCACCTTCTCCTTCTCCTTCTTCTACTTCTTCTGATTCACCCTCCAGACTTCACCTTCTCCTTCTCTTTCTTCTGCTTCTTCTGATTCACCCTCCAGACTTCACCTTCTCCTTCTCCTTCTTCTGATTCTTCTGTTTCACCCTCCAGACTTCACCTTCTCCTTCTCCTTCTTCTGCTTCTTCTGATTCACCCTCCTGACTTCACCTTCTCCTTCTCCTTCTTCTACTTCTTCTGATTCACCCTCCTGACTTCACCTTCTCCTTCTCCTTCTTCTACTTCTTCTGCTTCCCCCTGCAGACTTCACCTTCTCCTTCTCCTTATTCTACTTCTTCTGATTCACCCTCCAGACTTCACCTTCTCCTTCTCCTTCTTTTGCTTCTTCTGCTTCGCACTCCAGACTTCACCTTCTCCTTCTCCTTCTTCTGCTTCTTCTGATTCACCCTCCTTACTTCACCTTCTCCTTCTCCTTCTTCAGCTTCTTCTGATTCACCCTCCTGACTTCACCTTCTCCTTCTCCTTCTTCTACTTCTTCTGATTCACCCTCCTGACTTCACCTTCTCCTTCTCCTTCTTCTACTTCTTCTGATTCACCCTCCAGACTTCATCTTCTCCTTCTCCTTCTTCTGCTTCTTCTGATTCACCCTCCAGACCTCACCTTCTCCTTCTCCTTCTTCTACTTCTTCTGATTCACCCTCCAGACTTCATCTTCTCCTTCTCCTTCTTCTGCTTCTTCTGATTCACCCTCCAGACTTCACCTTCTCCTTCTCCTTCTTCTGCTTCTTCTGATTCACCCTCCAGACTTCACCTTCTCCTTCTCCTTCTTCTACTTCTTCTGATTCACCCTCCAGACTTCACCTTCTCCTTCTCCTTCTTCTACTTCTTCTGATTCACCCTCCAGTCTTCACCTTCTCCTTCTCCTTCTTCTGTTTCTTCTGCTTCACCCTCCAGACTTCACCTTCTCCTTCTCTTTCTTCTGCTTCTTCTGATTCACCCTCCAGACTTCACCTTCTCCTTCTCCTTCTTCTGATTCTTCTGATTCACCCTCCAGACTTCACCTTCTCCTTCTCCTTCTTCTGCTTCTTCTGATTCACCCTCCTGACTTCACCTTCTCCTTCTTCTACTTCTTCTGATTCACCCTCCTGACTTCACCTTCTCCTTCTCCTTCTTCTACTTCTTCTGCTTCACCCTCCAGACTTCACCTTCTCCTTCTCCTTCTTCTACTTCTTCTGATTCACCCTTCAGACTTCACCTTCTGCTTCTCCTTTTTCTGCTTCTTCTGATTCACCCTCCAGACTTCACCTTCTCCTTCTCCTTATTCTGCTTCTTCTGATTCACCCTCCAGACTTCACCTTCTCCTTCTCCTTCTTCTGCTTCTTCTGATTCACCCTCCAGACTTCACCTTCTCCTTCTCCTTCTTCTGCTTCTTCTGATTCACCCTCCAGAGTTCACCTTCTCCTTCTCCTTCTTCTGCTTTTTCTGATTCACCCTCCAGACTTCACCTTCTCCTTCTCCTTCTTCTACTTCTTCTGATTCACCCTCCAGACTTCACCTTCTCCTTCTCTTTCTTCTGCTTCTTCTGATTCACCCTCCAGACTTCACCTTCTCCTTCTCCTTCTTCTGATTCTTCTGATTCACCCTCCAGACTTCACCTTCTCCTTCTCCTTCTTCTGCTTCTTCTGATTCACCCTCCTGACTTCACCTTCTCCTTCTCCTTCTTCTACTTTTTCTGATTCACCCTCCTGACTTCACCTTCTCCTTCTCCTTCTTCTACTTCTTCTGCTTCCCCCTGCAGACTTCACCTTCTCCTTCTCCTTCTTCTACTTCTTCTGATTCACCCTTCAGACTTCACCTTCTGCTTCTCCTTTTTCTGCTTCTTCTGATTCACCCTCCAGACTTCACCTTCTCCTTCTCCTTATTCTGCTTCTTCTGATTCACCCTCCAGACTTCACCTTCTCCTTCTCCTTCTTCTGCTTCTTCTGATTCACCCTCCAGACTTCACCTTCTCCTTCTCCTTCTTCTGCTTCTTCTGATTCACCCTCCAGACTTCACCTTCTCCTTCTCCTTCTTCTGCTTTTTCTGATTCACCCTCCAGACTTCACCTTCTCCTTCTCCTTCTTCTACTTCTTCTGATTCACCCTCCAGACTTCACCTTCTCCTTCTCTTTCTTCTGCTTCTTCTGATTCACCCTCCAGACTTCACCTTCTCCTTCTCCTTCTTCTGATTCTTCTGATTCACCCTCCAGACTTCACCTTCTCCTTCTCCTTCTTCTGCTTCTTCTGATTCACCCTCCTGACTTCACCTTCTCCTTCTCCTTCTTCTACTTCTTCTGATTCACCCTCCTGACTTCACCTTCTCCTTCTCCTTCTTCTACTTCTTCTGCTTCCCCCTGCAGACTTCACCTTCTCCTTCTCCTTCTTCTACTTCTTCTGATTCACCCTCCAGACTTCACCTTCTCCTTCTCCTTCTTTTGCTTCTTCTGCTTCACACTCCAGACTTCACCTTCTCCTTCTCCTTCTTCTGCTTCTTCTGATTCACCCTCCTTACTTCACCTTCTCCTTCTCCTTCTTCTGCTTCTTCTGATTCACCCTCCTGACTTCACCTTCTCCTTCTCCTTATTCTGCTTCTTCTGTTTCACCCTCCAGACTTCACCTTCTCCTTCTCCTTCTTCTGCTTCTTCTGATTCACCCTCCAGACTTCACCTTCTCCTTCTCCTTCTTCTGCTTCTTCTGATTCACCCTCCAGACTTCACCTTCTCCTTCTCCTTCTTCTACTTCTTCTGATTCACATTCAAGACTTCACCTTCTCCTTCTCCTTCTTCTGCTTCTTCTGGTTCACCCTCCAGACTTCACCTTCTCCTTCTCCTTCGTCTACTTCTTCTGATTCACCCTCCAGACTACACCTTCTCCTTCTCCTTCTTCTACTTCTTCTGATTCACCCTCCAGACTTCACCTTCTCGTTCTCCTTCTTCTGTTTCTTCTGATTCACCCTCCAGACTTCACCTTCTCCTTCTCCTTCTTCTACTTCTTCTGATTCACCCTCCAGACTTCACCTTCTCCTTCTCCTTCTTCTACTTCTTCTGATTCACCCTCCAGACTTCACCTTCTCCTTCTCCTTCTTCTGCTTCTTCTGATTCACCCTCCAGACCTCACCTTCTCCTTCTCCTTCTTCTACTTCTTCTGATTCACCCTCCAGACTTCATCTTCTCCTTCTCCTTCTTCTGCTTCTTCTGATTCACCCTCCAGACTTCACCTTCTCCTTCTCCTTCTTCTACTTCTTCTGATTCACCCTCCAGACTTCACCTTCTCCTTCTCCTTCTTCTACTTCTTCTGATTCACCCTCCAGTCTTCACCTTCTCCTTCTCCTTCTTCTGTTTCTTCTGCTTCACCCTCCAGACTTCACCTTCTCCTTCTCTTTCTTCTGCTTCTTCTGATTCACCCTCCAGACTTCACCTTCTCCTTCTCCTTCTTCTGATTCTTCTGATTCACCCTCCAGACTTCACCTTCTCCTTCTCCTTCTTCTGCTTCTTCTGATTCACCCTCCTGACTTCACCTTCTCCTTCTCCTTCTTCTACTTCTTCTGATTCACCCTCCTGACTTCACCTTCTCCTTCTCCTTCTTCTACTTCTTCTGCTTCACCCTCCAGACTTCACCTGCTCCTTCTCCTTCTTCTACTTCTTCTGATTCACCCTTCAGACTTCACCTTCTGCTTCTCCTTTTTCTGCTTCTTCTGATTCACCCTCCAGACTTCACCTTCTCCTTCTCCTTATTCTGCTTCTTCTGATTCACCCTCCAGACTTCACCTTCTCCTTCTCCTACTTCTGCTTCTTCTGATTCACCCTCCAGACTTCACCTTCTCCTTCTCCTTCTTCTGCTTCTTCTGATTCACCCTCCAGACTTCACCTTCTCCTTCTCCTTCTTCTGCTTTTTCTGATTCACCCTCCAGACTTCACCTTCTCCTTCTCCTTCTTCTACTTCTTCTGATTCACCCTCCAGACTTCACCTTCTCCTTCTCTTTCTTCTGCTTCTTCTGATTCACCCTCCAGACTTCACCTTCTCCTTCTCCTTCTTCTGATTCTTCTGATTCACCCTCCAGACTTCACCTTCTCCTTCTCCTTCTTCTGCTTCTTCTGATTCACCCTCCTGACTTCACCTTCTCCTTCTCCTTCTTCTACTTCTTCTGATTCACCCTCCTGACTTCACCTTCTCCTTCTCCTTCTTCTACTTCTTCTGCTTCCCCCTGCAGACTTCACCTTCTCCTTCTCCTTCTTCTACTTCTTCTGATTCACCCTTCAGACTTCACCTTCTGCTTCTCCTTTTTCTGCTTCTTCTGATTCACCCTCCAGACTTCACCGTCTCCTTCTCCTTATTCTGCTTCTTCTGATTCACCCTCCAGACTTCACCTTCTCCTTCTCCTTCTTCTGCTTCTTCTGATTCACCCTCCAGACTTCACCTTCTCCTTCTCCTTCTTCTGCTTCTTCTGATTCACCCTCCAGACTTCACCTTCTCCTTCTCCTTCTTCTGCTTCTTCTGATTCACCCTCCAGACTTCACCTTCTCCTTCTCCTTCTTCTACTTCTTCTGATTCACATTCCAGACTACACCTTCTCCTTCTCCTTCTTCTGCTTCTTCTGGTTCACCCTCCAGACTTCACCTTCTCCTTCTCCTTCGTCTACTTCTTCTGATTCACCCTCCAGACTACACCTTCTCCTTCTCCTTCTTCTACTTCTTCTGATTCACCCTCCAGACTTCACCTTCTCCTTCTCCTTCTTCTGCTTCTTCTGATTCACCCTCCAGACCTCACCTTCTCCTTCTCCTTCTTCTACTTCTTCTGATTCACCCTCCAGACTTCACCTTCTCCTTCTCCTTCTTCTGCTTCTTCTGATTCACCCTCCAGACCTCACCTTCTCCTTCTCCTTCTTCTACTTCTTCTGATTCACCCTCCAGACTTCATCTTCTCCTTCTCCTTCTTCTGCTTCTTCTGATTCACCCTCCAGACTTCACCTTCTCCTTCTCCTTCTTCTGCTTCTTCTGATTCACCCTCCAGACTTCACCTTCTCCTTCTCCTTCTTCTACTTCTTCTGATTCACCCTCCAGACTTCACCTTCTCCTTCTCCTTCTTCTACTTCTTCTGATTCACCCTCCAGTCTTCACCTTCTCCTTCTCCTTCTTCTGTTTCTTCTGCTTCACCCTCCAGACTTCACCTTCTCCTTCTCTTTCTTCTGCTTCTTCTGATTCGCCCTCCAGACTTCACCTTCTCCTTCTCCTTCTTCTGATTCTTCTGATTCACCCTCCAGACTTCACCTTCTCCTTCTCCTTCTTCTGCTTCTTCTGATTCACCCTCCTGACTTCACCTTCTCCTTCTTCTACTTCTTCTGATTCACCCTCCTGACTTCACCTTCTCCTTCTCCTTCTTCTACTTCTTCTGCTTCACCCTCCAGACTTCACCTTCTCCTTCTCCTTCTTCTACTTCTTCTGATTCACCCTTCAGACTTCACCTTCTGCTTCTCCTTTTTCTGCTTCTTCTGATTCACCCTCCAGACTTCACCTTCTCCTTCTCCTTATTCTGCTTCTTCTGATTCACCCTCCAGACTTCACCTTCTCCTTCTCCTTCTTCTGCTTCTTCTGATTCACCCTCCAGACTTCACCTTCTCCTTCTCCTTCTTCTGCTTCTTCTGATTCACCCTCCAGAGTTCACCTTCTCCTTCTCCTTCTTCTGCTTTTTCTGATTCACCCTCCAGACTTCACCTTCTCCTTCTCCTTCTTCTACTTCTTCTGATTCACCCTCCAGACTTCACCTTCTCCTTCTCTTTCTTCTGCTTCTTCTGATTCACCCTCCAGACTTCACCTTCTCCTTCTCCTTCTTCTGATTCTTCTGATTCACCCTCCAGACTTCACCTTCTCCTTCTCCTTCTTCTGCTTCTTCTGATTCACCCTCCTGACTTCACCTTCTCCTTCTCCTTCTTCTACTTTTTCTGATTCACCCTCCTGACTTCACCTTCTCCTTCTCCTTCTTCTACTTCTTCTGCTTCCCCCTGCAGACTTCACCTTCTCCTTCTCCTTCTTCTACTTCTTCTGATTCACCCTTCAGACTTCACCTTCTGCTTCTCCTTTTTCTGCTTCTTCTGATTCACCCTCCAGACTTCACCTTCTCCTTCTCCTTATTCTGCTTCTTCTGATTCACCCTCCAGACTTCACCTTCTCCTTCTCCTTCTTCTGCTTCTTCTGATTCACCCTCCAGACTTCACCTTCTCCTTCTCCTTCTTCTGCTTCTTCTGATTCACCCTCCAGACTTCACCTTCTCCTTCTCCTTCTTCTGCTTTTTCTGATTCACCCTCCAGACTTCACCTTCTCCTTCTCCTTCTTCTACTTCTTCTGATTCACCCTCCAGACTTCACCTTCTCCTTCTCTTTCTTCTGCTTCTTCTGATTCACCCTCCAGACTTCACCTTCTCCTTCTCCTTCTTCTGATTCTTCTGATTCACCCTCCAGACTTCACCTTCTCCTTCTCCTTCTTCTGCTTCTTCTGATTCACCCTCCTGACTTCACCTTCTCCTTCTCCTTCTTCTACTTCTTCTGATTCACCCTCCTGACTTCACCTTCTCCTTCTCCTTCTTCTACTTCTTCTGCTTCCCCCTGCAGACTTCACCTTCTCCTTCTCCTTCTTCTACTTCTTCTGATTCACCCTCCAGACTTCACCTTCTCCTTCTCCTTCTTTTGCTTCTTCTGCTTCACACTCCAGACTTCACCTTCTCCTTCTCCTTCTTCTGCTTCTTCTGATTCACCCTCCTTACTTCACCTTCTCCTTCTCCTTCTTCTGCTTCTTCTGATTCACCCTCCTGACTTCACCTTCTCCTTCTCCTTATTCTGCTTCTTCTGTTTCACCCTCCAGACTTCACCTTCTCCTTCTCCTTCTTCTGCTTCTTCTGATTCACCCTCCAGACTTCACCTTCTCCTTCTCCTTCTTCTGCTTCTTCTGATTCACCCTCCAGACTTCACCTTCTCCTTCTCCTTCTTCTACTTCTTCTGATTCACATTCAAGACTTCACCTTCTCCTTCTCCTTCTTCTGCTTCTTCTGGTTCACCCTCCAGACTTCACCTTCTCCTTCTCCTTCGTCTACTTCTTCTGATTCACCCTCCAGACTACACCTTCTCCTTCTCCTTCTTCTACTTCTTCTGATTCACCCTCCAGACTTCACCTTCTCGTTCTCCTTCTTCTGTTTCTTCTGATTCACCCTCCAGACTTCACCTTCTCCTTCTCCTTCTTCTACTTCTTCTGATTCACCCTCCAGACTTCACCTTCTCCTTCTCCTTCTTCTACTTCTTCTGATTCACCCTCCAGACTTCACCTTCTCCTTCTCCTTCTTCTGCTTCTTCTGATTCACCCTCCAGACCTCACCTTCTCCTTCTCCTTCTTCTACTTCTTCTGATTCACCCTCCAGACTTCATCTTCTCCTTCTCCTTCTTCTGCTTCTTCTGATTCACCCTCCAGACTTCACCTTCTCCTTCTCCTTCTTCTACTTCTTCTGATTCACCCTCCAGACTTCACCTTCTCCTTCTCCTTCTTCTACTTCTTCTGATTCACCCTCCAGTCTTCACCTTCTCCTTCTCCTTCTTCTGTTTCTTCTGCTTCACCCTCCAGACTTCACCTTCTCCTTCTCTTTCTTCTGCTTCTTCTGATTCACCCTCCAGACTTCACCTTCTCCTTCTCCTTCTTCTGATTCTTCTGATTCACCCTCCAGACTTCACCTTCTCCTTCTCCTTCTTCTGCTTCTTCTGATTCACCCTCCTGACTTCACCTTCTCCTTCTCCTTCTTCTACTTCTTCTGATTCACCCTCCTGACTTCACCTTCTCCTTCTCCTTCTTCTACTTCTTCTGCTTCACCCTCCAGACTTCACCTGCTCCTTCTCCTTCTTCTACTTCTTCTGATTCACCCTTCAGACTTCACCTTCTGCTTCTCCTTTTTCTGCTTCTTCTGATTCACCCTCCAGACTTCACCTTCTCCTTCTCCTTATTCTGCTTCTTCTGATTCACCCTCCAGACTTCACCTTCTCCTTCTCCTACTTCTGCTTCTTCTGATTCACCCTCCAGACTTCACCTTCTCCTTCTCCTTCTTCTGCTTCTTCTGATTCACCCTCCAGACTTCACCTTCTCCTTCTCCTTCTTCTGCTTTTTCTGATTCACCCTCCAGACTTCACCTTCTCCTTCTCCTTCTTCTACTTCTTCTGATTCACCCTCCAGACTTCACCTTCTCTTCTCTTTCTTCTACTTCTTCTGCTTCCCCCTGCAGACTTCACCTTCTCCTTCTCCTTCTTCTACTTCTTCTGATTCACCCTTCAGACTTCACCTTCTGCTTCTCCTTTTTCTGCTTCTTCTGATTCACCCTCCAGACTTCACCGTCTCCTTCTCCTTATTCTGCTTCTTCTGATTCACCCTCCAGACTTCACCTTCTCCTTCTCCTTCTTCTGCTTCTTCTGATTCACCCTCCAGACTTCACCTTCTCCTTCTCCTTCTTCTGCTTCTTCTGATTCACCCTCCAGACTTCACCTTCTCCTTCTCCTTCTTCTGCTTCTTCTGATTCACCCTCCAGACTTCACCTTCTCCTTCTCCTTCTTCTACTTCTTCTGATTCACATTCCAGACTACACCTTCTCCTTCTCCTTCTTCTGCTTCTTCTGGTTCACCCTCCAGACTTCACCTTCTCCTTCTCCTTCGTCTACTTCTTCTGATTCACCCTCCAGACTACACCTTCTCCTTCTCCTTCTTCTACTTCTTCTGATTCACCCTCCAGACTTCACCTTCTCCTTCTCCTTCTTCTGCTTCTTCTGATTCACCCTCCAGACCTCACCTTCTCCTTCTCCTTCTTCTACTTCTTCTGATTCACCCTCCAGACTTCATCTTCTCCTTCTCCTTCTTCTACTTCTTCTGATTCACCCTCCAGTCTTCACCTTCTCCTTCTCCTTCTTCTGTTTCTTCTGCTTCACCCTCCAGACTTCACCTTCTCCTTCTCTTTCTTCTGCTTCTTCTGATTCACCCTCCAGACTTCACCTTCTCCTTCTCCTTCTTCTGATTCTTCTGATTCACCCTCCAGACTTCACCTTCTCCTTCTCCTTCTTCTGCTTCTTCTGATTCACCCTCCTGACTTCACCTTCTCCTTCTCCTTCTTCTACTTCTTCTGATTCACCCTCCTGACTTCACCTTCTCCTTCTCCTTCTTCTACTTCTTCTGCTTCACCCTCCAGACTTCACCTTCTCCTTCTCCTTCTTCTACTTCTTCTGATTCACCCTTCAGACTTCACCTTCTGCTTCTCCTTTTTCTGCTTCTTCTGATTCACCCTCCAGACTTCACCTTCTCCTTCTCCTTATTCTGCTTCTTCTGATTCACCCTCCAGACTTCACCTTCTCCTTCTCCTACTTCTGCTTCTTCTGATTCACCCTCCAGACTTCACCTTCTCCTTCTCCTTCTTCTGCTTCTTCTGATTCACCCTCCAGACTTCACCTTCTCCTTCTCCTTCTTCTGCTTTTTCTGATTCACCCTCCAGACTTCACCTTCTCCTTCTCCTTCTTCTACTTCTTCTGATTCACCCTCCAGACTTCACCTTCTCCTTCTCTTTCTTCTGCTTCTTCTGATTCACCCTCCAGACTTCACCTTCTCCTTCTCCTTCTTCTGATTCTTCTGATTCACCCTCCAGACTTCACCTTCTCCTTCTCCTTCTTCTGCTTCTTCTGATTCACCCTCCTGACTTCACCTTCTCCTTCTCCTTCTTCTACTTCTTCTGATTCACCCTCCTGACTTCACCTTCTCCTTCTCCTTCTTCTACTTCTTCTGCTTCCCCCTGCAGACTTCACCTTCTCCTTCTCCTTCTTCTACTTCTTCTGATTCACCCTTCAGACTTCACCTTCTGCTTCTCCTTTTTCTGCTTCTTCTGATTCACCCTCCAGACTTCACCTTCTCCTTCTCCTTATTCTGCTTCTTCTGATTCACCCTCCAGACTTCACCTTCTCCTTCTCCTTCTTCTGCTTCTTCTGATTCACCCTCCAGACTTCACCTTCTCCTTCTCCTTCTTCTGCTTCTTCTGATTCACCCTCCAGACTTCACCTTCTCCTTCTCCTTCTTCTGCTTTTTCTGATTCACCCTCCAGACTTCACCTTCTCCTTCTCCTTCTTCTACTTCTTCTGATTCACCCTCCAGACTTCACCTTCTCCTTCTCTTTCTTCTGCTTCTTCTGATTCACCCTCCAGACTTCACCTTCTCCTTCTCCTTCTTCTGATTCTTCTGATTCACCCTCCAGACTTCACCTTCTCCTTCTCCTTCTTCTGCTTCTTCTGATTCACCCTCCTGACTTCACCTTCTCCTTCTCCTTCTTCTACTTCTTCTGATTCACCCTCCTGACTTCACCTTCTCCTTCTCCTTCTTCTACTTCTTCTGCTTCCCCCTGCAGACTTCACCTTCTCCTTCTCCTTCTTCTACTTCTTCTGATTCACCCTCCAGACTTCACCTTCTCCTTCTCCTTCTTTTGCTTCTTCTGCTTCACACTCCAGACTTCACCTTCTCCTTCTCCTTCTTCTGCTTCTTCTGATTCACCCTCCTTACTTCACCTTCTCCTTCTCCTTCTTCTGCTTCTTCTGATTCACCCTCCTGACTTCACCTTCTCCTTCTCCTTATTCTGCTTCTTCTGTTTCACCCTCCAGACTTCACCTTCTCCTTCTCCTTCTTCTGCTTCTTCTGATTCACCCTCCAGACTTCACCTTCTCCTTCTCCTTCTTCTACTTCTTCTGATTCACCCTCCAGACTTCACCTTCTCCTTCTCCTTCTTCTGCTTCTTCTGGTTCACCCTCCAGACTTCACCTTCTCCTTCTCCTTCGTCTACTTCTTCTGATTCACCCTCCAGACTACACCTTCTCCTTCTCCTTCTTCTACTTCTTCTGATTCACCCTCCAGACTTCACCTTCTCGTTCTCCTTCTTCTGTTTCTTCTGATTCACCCTCCAGACTTCACCTTCTCCTTCTCCTTCTTCTACTTCTTCTGATTCACCCTCCAGACTTCACCTTCTCCTTCTCCTTCTTCTACTTCTTCTGATTCACCCTCCAGACTTCACCTTCTCCTTCTCCTTCTTCTACTTCTTCTGCTTCTCCCTCCAGACTTCACCTTCTCCTTCTCCTTCTTCTGCTTCTTCTGATTCACCCTCCAGACTTCACCTTCTCCTTCTCTTTCTTCTGCTTCTTCTGATTCACCCTCCAGACTTCACCTTCTCCTTCTCCTTCTTCTGATTCTTCTGTTTCACCCTCCAGACTTCACCTTCGCCTTCTCCTTCTTCTGCTTCTTCTGATTCACCCTCCTGACTTCACCTTCTCCTTCTCCTTCTTCTACTTCTTCTGATTCACCCTCCTGACTTCACCTTCTCCTTCTCCTTCTTCTACTTCTTCTGCTTCACCCTCCAGACTTCACCTTCTCCTTCTCCTTCTTCTACTTCTTCTGATTCACCCTCCAGACTTCACCTTCTCCTTCTCCTTCTTTTGCTTCTTCTGCTTCACACTCCAGACTTCACCTTCTCCTTCTCCTTCTTCTGCTTCTTCTGATTCACCCTCCTTACTTCACCTTCTCCTTCTCCTTCTTCTGCTTCTTCTGATTCACCCTCCTGACTTCACCTTCTCCTTCTCCTTATTCTGCTTCTTCTGGTTCACCCTCCAGACTTCACCTTCTCCTTCTCCTTCTTCTGCTTCTTCTGATTCACCCTCCAGACTTCACCTTCGCCTTCTCCTATTCTGCTTCTTCTGATTCACCCTCCAGACTTCACCTTCTCCTTCTCCTTCTTCTACTTCTTCTGATTCACCCTCCAGACTTCACCTTCTCCTTCTCCTTCTTCTACTTCTTCTGCTTCTCCCTCCAGACTTCACCTTCTCCTTCTCCTTCTTCTGCTTCTTCTGATTCACCCTCCAGACTTCATCTTCTCCTTCTCCTTCTTCTACTTCTTCTGATTCACCCTCCAGACTTCACCTTCTACTTCTCCTTCTTCTACTTCTTCTGATTCACCCTCCAGACTTCACCTTCTCCTTCTCCTTCTTCTACTTCTTCCGATTCACCCTCCTGACTTCACCTTCTCCTTCTCCTTCTTCTGCTTCACCCTCCTGACTTCACCTTCTCCTTCTCCTTCTTCTACTTCTTCTGATTCACCCTCCAGACTTCACCTTCTCCTTCTCCTTCTTCTGCTTCCTCTGCTTCACCCTCCAGACTTCACCTTCTCCTTCTCCTTCTTCTGCTTCTTCTGCTTCGCCCTCCAGACATCACCTTCTCCTTCTCCTTCTTCTGCTTCTTCTGCTTCACCCTCCAGACTTCACCTTCTCCTTCTCCTTCTTCTGCTTCTTCTGCTTCACTCTCCTGACTTCACCTTCTCCTTCTCCTTCTTCTACTTCTTCTGATTCACCCTCCAGACTTCACCTTCTCCTTCTCCTTCTTCTGCTTCTTCTGCTTCACCCTCCAGACTTCACCTTCTCCTTCTCCTTCTTCTGCTTCTTCTGCTGCGCCCTCCAGACTTCACCTTCTCCTTCTCCTTCTTCTGCTTCTTCTGCTTCACCCTCCTGACTTCACCTTCTCCTTCTCCTTCTTCTACTTCTTCTGTTTCACCCCCCTGACTTCACCTGCTCCTTCTCCTTCTTCTGCTTCTTCTGATTCACCCTCCTAACTTTACCTTCTCCTTCTCCTTCTTCTGCTTCTTCTGATTCACCCTCCTGACTTCACCTTCTCCTTCTCCTTCTTCTGCTTCTTCTAATTCACCCTCCAGACTTCACCTACTCCTTCTCCTTCTTCTGCTTCTTCTGATTCACCCTCCAGACTTCACCTTCTCCTTCTCCTTCTTCTGCTTCTTCTGATTGACCCTCCAGACCTCACCTTCTCCTTCTCCTTCTTCTACTTCTTCTGATTCACCCTCCAGACTTCATCTTCTCCTTCTCCTTCTTCTGCTTCTTCTGATTGACCCTCCAGACTTCACCTTCTCCTTCTCCTTCTTCTGCTTCTTCTGATTCACCCTCCAGACTTCACCTTCTCCTTCTCCATCTTCTGCTTCTTCTGATTCACCCTCCAGACTACACCTTCTCCTTCTCCTTCTTCTACTTCTTCTGATTCACCCTCCAGACTTCACCTTCTCCTTCTCCTTCTTCTGCTTCTTCTGATTCACCCTCCAGACTTCACCTTCTCCTTCTCCTTCTTCTACTTCTTCAGATTCACCCTCCAGTCTTCACCTTCTCCTTCTCCTTTTCTGCTTCTTCTGATTCACCCTCCAGACTTCACCTTCTCCTTCTCCTTCTTCTGCTTCTTCTGCTTCGCCCTCCAGACTTCACCTTCTCCTTCTCCATCTTCTGCTTCTTCTGCTTCACTCTCCTGACTTCACCTTCTCCTTCTCCTTCTTCTACTTCTTCTGATTCACCCTCCAGACTTCACCTTCTCCTTCTCCTTCTTCTGCTTCTTCTGCTTCACCCTCCAGACTTCAGCTTCTCCTTCTCCTTCTTCTGCTTCTTCTGCTGCGCCCTCCAGACTTCACCTTCTCCTTCTCCTTCTTCTGCTTCTTCTGCTTCGCCGTCCTGACTTCACCTTCTCCTTCTCCTTCTTCTACTTCTTCTGCTTCACCCTCCAGACTTCACCTTCTCCTTCTCCTTCTTCTACTTCTTCTGATTCACCCTCCAGACTTCACATTCTCCTTCTCCTTCTTTTGCTTCTTCTGCTTCACACTCCAGACTTCACCTTCTCCTTCTCCTTCTTCTGCTTCTTCTGATTCACCCTCCTTACTTCACCTTCTCCTTCTCCTTCTTCTGCTTCTTCTGATTCACCCTCCTGACTTCACCTTCTCCTTCTCCTTCTTCTGCTTCTTCTGATTCACCCTCCAGACTTCACCTTCTCCTTCTCCTTCGTCTACTTCTTCTGATTCACCCTCCAGACTACACCTTCTCCTTCTCCTTCTTCTACTTCTTCTGATTCACCCTCCAGACTTCACCTTCTCCTTCTCCTTCTTCTACTTCTTCAGATTCACCCTCCAGTCTTCACCTTCTCCTTCTCCTTTTCTGCTTCTTCTGATTCACCCTCCTGACTTCACCTTCTCCTTCTCCTTCTTCTGCTTCTTCTGATTCACCCTCCAGACTTCACCTTCTCCTTCTCCTTCTTCTACTTCTTCTGATTCACCCTCCAGACTTCACCTTCTCCTTCTCCTTCTCCTGCTTCTTCTGCTTCACCCTCCAGACTTCACCTTCTCCTTCTCCTTCTTCTGCTTCTTCTGCTTCGCCCTCCAGACTTCACCTTCTCCTTCTCCATCTTCTGCTTCTTCTGCTTCACTCTCCTGACTTCACCTTCTCCTTCTCCTTCTTCTACTTCTTCTGATTCACCCTCCAGACTTCACCTTCTCCTTCTCCTTCTTCTGCTTCTTCTGATTCACCCTCCTGACTTCACCTTCTCCTTCTCCTTCTTCTGATTCTTCTGATTCACCCTCCAGACTTCACCTTCTCCTTCTCCTTCTTCTGTTTCTTCTGATTCACCCTCCAGACTTCACCTTCTCCTTCTCCTTCTTCTACTTCTTCTGATTCACCCTCCAGACTTCACCTTCTCCTTCTCCTTCTTCTACTTCTTCTGATTCACCCTCCAGACTTCACCTTCTCCTTCTCCTTCTTCTACTTCTTCTGCTTCTCCCTCCAGACTTCACCTTCTCCTTCTCCTTCTTCTGCTTCTTCTGATTCACCCTCGAGACTTCACCTTCTCATTCTCCTTCTTCTACTTCTTCTGATTCACCCTCCAGACTTCACCTTCTCCTTCTCCTTCTTCTACTTCTTCTGATTCACCCTCCAGACTTCACCTTCTCCTTCTCCTTCTTCTACTTCTTCCGATTCACCCTCTTGACTTAACCTTCTCCTTCTCCTTCTTCTGCTTCTTCTGCTTCACCCTCCTGACTTCACCTTCTCCTTCTCCTTCTTCTACTTCTTCTGATTCACCCTCCAGACTTCACCTTCTCCTTCTCCTTCTTCTGCTTCTTCTGCTTCACCCTCCAGACTTCACCTTCTCCTTCTCCTTCTTCTGCTTCTTCTGCTTCGCCCTCCAGACATCACCTTCTCCTTCTCCTTCTTCTGCTTCTTCTGCTTCACCCTCCAGACTTCACCTTCTCCTTCTACTTCTTCTGCTTCTTCTGCTTCACTCTCCTGACTTCACCTTCTCCTTCACCTTCTTCTACTTCTTCTGATTCACCCTCCAGACTTCACCTTCTCCTTCTCCTTCTTCTGCTTCTTCTGATTCACCCTCCTGACTTCACCTTCTCCTTCTCCTTCTTCTACTTCTTCTGATTCACCCTCCTGACTTCACCTTCTCCTTCTCCTTCTTCTACTTCTTCTGCTTCACCCTCCAGACTTCACCTTCTCCTTCTTCTGCTTCTTCTGATTCACCCTTCAGACTTCACCTTCTGCTTCTCCTTTTTCTGCTTCTTCTGATTCACCCTCCAGACTTCACCTTCTCCTTCTCCTTATTCTGCTTCTTCTGATTCACCCTCCAGACTTCACCTTCTCCTTCTCCTTCTTCTGCTTCTTCTGATTCACCCTCCAGACTTCACCTTCTCCTTCTCCTTCTTCTGCTTCTTCTGATTCACCCTCCAGACTTCACCTTCTCCTTCTCCTTCTTCTGCTTTTTCTGATTCACCCTCCAGACTTCACCTTCTCCTTCTCCTTCTTCTACTTCTTCTGATTCACCCTCCAGACTTCACCTTCTCCTTCTCTTTCTTCTGCTTCTTCTGATTCACCCTCCAGACTTCACCTTCTCCTTCTCCTTCTTCTGATTCTTCTGATTCACCCTCCAGACTTCACCTTCTCCTTCTCCTTCTTCTGCTTCTTCTGATTCACCCTCCTGACTTCACCTTCTCCTTCTCCTTCTTCTACTTCTTCTGATTCACCCTCCTGACTTCACCTTCTCCTTCTCCTTCTTCTACTTCTTCTGCTTCCCCCTGCAGACTTCACCTTCTCCTTCTCCTTCTTCTACTTCTTCTGATTCACCCTCCAGACTTCACCTTCTCCTTCTCCTTCTTTTGCTTCTTCTGCTTCACACTCCAGACTTCACCTTCTCCTTCTCCTTCTTCTGCTTCTTCTGATTCACCCTCCTTACTTCACCTTCTCCTTCTCCTTCTTCTGCTTCTTCTGATTCACCCTCCTGACTTCACCTTCTCCTTATTCTGCTTCTTCTGTTTCACCCTCCAGACTTCACCTTCTCCTTCTCCTTCTTCTGCTTCTTCTGATTCACCCTCCAGACTTCACCTTCTCCTTCTCCTTCTTCTACTTCTTCTGATTCACCCTCCAGACTTCACCTTCTCCTTCTCCTTCTTCTGCTTCTTCTGGTTCACCCTCCAGACTTCACCTTCTCCTTCTCCTTCGTCTACTTCTTCTGATTCACCCTCCAGACTACACCTTCTCCTTCTCCTTCTTCTACTTCTTCTGATTCACCCTCCAGACTTCACCTTCTCGTTCTCCTTCTTCTGTTTCTTCTGATTCACCCTCCAGACTTCACCTTCTCCTTCTCCTTCTTCTACTTCTTCTGATTCACCCTCCAGACTTCACCTTCTCCATCTCCTTCTTCTACTTCTTCTGATTCACCCTCCAGACTTCACCTTCTCCTTCTCCTTCTTCTACTTCTTCTGCTTCTCCCTCCAGACTTCACCTTCTCCTTCTCCTTCTTCTGCTTCTTCTGATTCACCCTCCAGACTTCACCTTCTCCTTCTCTTTCTTCTGCTTCTTCTGATTCACCCTCCAGACTTCACCTTCTCCTTCTCCTTCTTCTGATTCTTCTGTTTCACCCTCCAGACTTCACCTTCGCCTTCTCCTTCTTCTGCTTCTTCTGATTCACCCTCCTGACTTCACCTTCTCCTTCTCCTTCTTCTACTTCTTCTGATTCACCCTCCTGACTTCACCTTCTCCTTCTCCTTCTTCTACTTCTTCTGCTTCACCCTCCAGACTTCACCTTCTCCTTCTCCTTCTTCTACTTCTTCTGATTCACCCTCCAGACTTCACCTTCTCCTTCTCCTTCTTTTGCTTCTTCTGCTTCACACTCCAGACTTCACCTTCTCCTTCTCCTTCTTCTGCTTCTTCTGATTCACCCTCCTTACTTCACCTTCTCCTTCTCCTTCTTCTGCTTCTTCTGATTCACCCTCCTGACTTCACCTTCTCCTTCTCCTTATTCTGCTTCTTCTGGTTCACCCTCCAGACTTCACCTTCTCCTTCTCCTTCTTCTGCTTCTTCTGATTCACCCTCCAGACTTCACCTTCGCCTTCTCCTATTCTGCTTCTTCTGATTCACCCTCCAGACCTCACCTTCTCCTTCTCCTTCTTCTACTTCTTCTGATTCACCCTCCAGACTTCACCTTCTCCTTCTCCTTCTTCTACTTCTTCTGCTCCTCCCTCCAGACTTCACCTTCTCCTTCTCCTTCTTCTGCTTCTTCTGATTCACCCTCCAGACTTCATCTTCTCCTTCTCCTTCTTCTACTTCTTCTGATTCACCCTCCAGACTTCACCTTCTACTTCTCCTTCTTCTACTTCTTCTGATTCACCCTCCAGACTTCACCTTCTCCTTCTCCTTCTTCTACTTCTTCCGATTCACCCTCCTGACTTCACCTTCTCCTTCTCCTTCTTCTGCTTCACCCTCCTGACTTCACCTTCTCCTTCTTCTACTTCTTCTGATTCACCCTCCAGACTTCACCTTCTCCTTCTCCTTCTTCTGCTTCCACTGCTTCACCCTCCAGACTTCACCTTCTCCTTCTCCTTCTTCTGCTTCTTCTGCTTCGCCCTCCAGACATCACCTTCTCCTTCTCCTTCTTCTGCTTCTTCTGCTTCACCCTCCAGACTTCACCTTCTCCTTCTCCTTCTTCTGCTTCTTCTGCTTCACTCTCCTGACTTCACCTTCTCCTTCTCCTTCTTCTACTTCTTCTGATTCACCCTCCAGACTTCACCTTCTCCTTCTCCTTCTTCTGCTTCTTCTGCTTCACCCTCCAGACTTCACCTTCTCCTTCTCCTTCTTCTACTTCTTCTGATTCACCCTCCAGACATCATCTTCTCCTTCTCCTTCTTCTGCTTCTTCTGATTGACCCTCCAGACCTCACCTTCTCCTTCTCCTTCTTCTACTTCTTCTGATTCACCCTCCAGACTTCATCTTCTCCTTCTCCTTCTTCTGCTTCTTCTGATTGACCCTCCAGACTTCACCTTCTCCTTCTCCTTCTTCTGCTTCTTCTGATTCACCCTCCAGACTTCACCTTCTCCTTCTCCATCTTCTGCTTCTTCTGATTCACCCTCCAGACTACACCTTCTCCTTCTCCTTCTTCTACTTCTTCTGATTCACCCTCCAGACTTCACCTTCTCCTTCTCCTTCTTCTGCTTCTTCTGATTCACCCTCCAGACTTCACCTTCTCCTTCTCCTTCTTCTACTTCTTCAGATTCACCCTCCAGTCTTCACCTTCTCCTTCTCCTTTTCTGCTTCTTCTGATTCACCCTCCAGACTTCACCTTCTCCTTCTCCTTCTTCTGCTTCTTCTGCTTCGCCCTCCAGACTTCACCTTCTCCTTCTCCATCTTCTGCTTCTTCTGCTTCACTCTCCTGACTTCACCTTCTCCTTCTCCTTCTTCTACTTCTTCTGATTCACCCTCCAGACTTCACCTTCTCCTTCTCCTTCTTCTGCTTCTTCTGCTTCACCCTCCAGACTTCAGCTTCTCCTTCTCCTTCTTCTGCTTCTTCTGCTGCGCCCTCCAGACTTCACCTTCTCCTTCTCCTTCTTCTGCTTCTTCTGCTTCGCCGTCCTGACTTCACCTTCTCCTTCTCCTTCTTCTACTTCTTCTGCTTCACCCTCCAGACTTCACCTTCTCCTTCTCCTTCTTCTACTTCTTCTGATTCACCCTCCAGACTTCACATTCTCCTTCTCCTTCTTTTGCTTCTTCTGCTTCACACTCCAGACTTCACCTTCTCCTTCTCCTTCTTCTGCTTCTTCTGATTCACCCTCCTTACTTCACCTTCTCCTTCTCCTTCTTCTGCTTCTTCTGATTCACCCTCCTGACTTCACCTTCTCCTTCTCCTTCTACTGCTTCTTCTGATTCACCCTCCAGACTTCACCTTCTCCTTCTCCTTCGTCTACTTCTTCTGATTCACCCTCCAGACTACACCTTCTCCTTCTCCTTCTTCTACTTCTTCTGATTCACCCTCCAGACTTCACCTTCTCCTTCTCCTTCTTCTGCTTCTTCTGATTCACCCTCCAGACTTCACCTTCTCCTTCTCCTTCTTCTACTTCTTCAGATTCACCCTCCAGTCTTCACCTTCTCCTTCTCCTTTTCTGCTTCTTCTGATTCACCCTCCTGACTTCACCTTCTCCTTCTCCTTCTTCTGCTTCTTCTGATTCACCCTCCAGACTTCACCTTCTCCTTCTCCTTCTTCTACTTCTTCTGATTCACCCTCCAGACTTCACCTTCTCCTTCTCCTTCTCCTGCTTCTTCTGCTTCACCCTCCAGACTTCACCTTCTCCTTCTCCTTCTTCTGCTTCTTCTGCTTCGCCCTCCAGACTTCACCTTCTCCTTCTCCATCTTCTGCTTCTTCTGCTTCACTCTCCTGACTTCACCTTCTCCTTCTCCTTCTTCTACTTCTTCTGATTCACCCTCCAGACTTCACCTTCTCCTTCTCCTTCTTCTGCTTCTTCTGATTCACCCTCCTGACTTCACCTTCTCCTTCTCCTTCTTCTGATTCTTCTGATTCACCCTCCAGACTTCACCTTCTCCTTCTCCTTCTTCTGTTTCTTCTGATTCACCCTCCAGACTTCACCTTCTCCTTCTCCTTCTTCTACTTCTTCTGATTCACCCTCCAGACTTCACCTTCTCCTTCTCCTTCTTCTACTTCTTCTGATTCACCCTCCAGACTTCACCTTCTCCTTCTCCTTCTTCTACTTCTTCTGCTTCTCCCTCCAGACTTCACCTTCTCCTTCTCCTTCTTCTGCTTCTTCTGATTCACCCTCGAGACTTCACCTTCTCATTCTCCTTCTTCTACTTCTTCTGATTCACCCTCCAGACTTCACCTTCTCCTTCTCCTTCTTCTACTTCTTCTGATTCACCCTCCAGACTTCACCTTCTCCTTCTCCTTCTTCTACTTCTTCCGATTCACCCTCTTGACTTAACCTTCTCCTTCTCCTTCTTCTGCTTCTTCTGCTTCACCCTCCTGACTTCACCTTCTCCTTCTCCTTCTTCTACTTCTTCTGATTCACCCTCCAGACTTCACCTTCTCCTTCTCCTTCTTCTGCTTCTTCTGCTTCACCCTCCAGACTTCACCTTCTCCTTCTCCTTCTTCTGCTTCTTCTGCTTCGCCCTCCAGACATCACCTTCTCCTTCTCCTTCTTCTGCTTCTTCTGCTTCACCCTCCAGACTTCACCTTCTCCTTCTACTTCTTCTGCTTCTTCTGCTTCACTCTCCTGACTTCACCTTCTCCTTCACCTTCTTCTACTTCTTCTGATTCACCCTCCAGACTTCACCTTCTCCTTCTCCTTCTTCTGCTTCTTCTGATTCACCCTCCTGACTTCACCTTCTCCTTCACCTTCTTCTACTTCTTCTGATTCACCCTCCTGACTTCACCTTCTCCTTCTCCTTCTTCTACTTCTTCTGCTTCACCCTCCAGACTTCACCTTCTCCTTCTTCTGCTTCTTCTGATTCACCCTTCAGACTTCACCTTCTGCTTCTCCTTTTTCTGCTTCTTCTGATTCACCCTCCAGACTTCACCTTCTCCTTCTCCTTATTCTGCTTCTTCTGATTCACCCTCCAGACTTCACCTTCTCCTTCTCCTTCTTCTGCTTCTTCTGATTCACCCTCCAGACTTCACCTTCTCCTTCTCCTTCTTCTGCTTCTTCTGATTCACCCTCCAGACTTCACCTTCTCCTTCTCCTTCTTCTGCTTTTTCTGATTCACCCTCCAGACTTCACCTTCTCCTTCTCCTTCTTCTACTTCTTCTGATTCACCCTCCAGACTTCACCTTCTCCTTCTCTTTCTTCTGCTTCTTCTGATTCACCCTCCAGACTTCACCTTCTCCTTCTCCTTCTTCTGATTCTTCTGTTTCACCCTCCAGACTTCACCTTCTCCTTCTCCTTCTTCTGCTTCTTCTGATTCACCCTCCTGACTTCACCTTCTCCTTCTCCTTCTTCTACTTCTTCTGATTCACCCTCCTGACTTCACCTTCTCCTTCTCCTTCTTCTACTTCTTCTGCTTCCCCCTGCAGACTTCACCTTCTCCATCTCCTTCTTCTACTTCTTCTGATTCACCCTCCAGACTTCACCTTCTCCTTCTCCTTCTTTTGCTTCTTCTGCTTCGCACTCCAGACTTCACCTTCTCCTTCTCCTTCTTCTGCTTCTTCTGATTCACCCTCCTTACTTCACCTTCTCCTTCTCCTTCTTCAGCTTCTTCTGATTCACCCTCCTGACTTCACCTTCTCCTTCTCCTTCTTCTACTTCTTCTGATTCACCCTCCTGACTTCACCTTCTCCTTCTCCTTCTTCTACTTCTTCTGATTCACCCTCCAGACTTCACCTTCTCCTTCTCCTTCTTCTGCTTCTTCTGATTCACCCTCCAGACCTCACCTTCTCCTTCTCCTTCTTCTACTTCTTCTGATTCACCCTCCAGACTTCATCTTCTCCTTCTCCTTCTTCTGCTTCTTCTGATTCACCCTCCAGACTTCACCTTCTCCTTCTCCTTCTTCTGCTTCTTCTGATTCGCCCTCCAGACTTCACCTTCTCCTTCTCCTTCTTCTACTTCTTCTGATTCACCCTCCAGACTTCACCTTCTCCTTCTCCTTCTTCTACTTCTTCTGATTCACCCTCCAGTCTTCACCTTCTCCTTCTCCTTCTTCTGTTTCTTCTGCTTCACCCTCCAGACTTCACCTTCTCCTTCTCTTTCTTCTGCTTCTTCTGATTCACCCTCCAGACTTCACCTTCTCCTTCTCCTTCTTCTGATTCTTCTGATTCACCCTCCAGACTTCACCTTCTCCTTCTCCTTCTTCTGCTTCTTCTGATTCACCCTCCTGACTTCACCTTCTCCTTCTCCTTCTTCTACTTCTTCTGATTCACCCTCCTGACTTCACCTTCTCCTTCTCCTTCTTCTACTTCTTCTGCTTCACCCTCCAGACTTCACCTTCTCCTTCTCCTTCTTCTACTTCTTCTGATTCACCCTTCAGACTTCACCTTCTGCTTCTCCTTTTTCTGCTTCTTCTGATTCACCCTCCAGTCTTCACCTTCTCCTTCTCCTTATTCTGCTTCTTCTGATTCACCCTCCAGACTTCACCTTCTCCTTCTCCTTCTTCTGCTTCTTCTGATTCACCCTCCAGACTTCACCTTCTCCTTCTCCTTCTTCTGCTTCTTCTGATTCACCCTCCAGACTTCACCTTCTCCTTCTCCTTCTTCTGCTTTTTCTGATTCACCCTCCAGACTTCACCTTCTCCTTCTCCTTCTTCTACTTCTTCTGATTCACCCTCCAGACTTCACCTTCTCCTTCTCTTTCTTCTGCTTCTTCTGATTCACCCTCCAGACTTCACCTTCTCCTTCTCCTTCTTCTGATTCTTCTGATTCACCCTCCAGACTTCACCTTCTCCTTCTCCTTCTTCTGCTTCTTCTGATTCACCCTCCTGACTTCACCTTCTCCTTCTCCTTCTTCTACTTTTTCTGATTCACCCTCCTGACTTCACCTTCTCCTTCTCCTTCTTCTACTTCTTCTGCTTCCCCCTGCAGACTTCACCTTCTCCTTCTCCTTCTTCTACTTCTTCTGATTCACCCTTCAGACTTCACCTTCTGCTTCTCCTTTTTCTGCTTCTTCTGATTCACCCTCCAGACTTCACCTTCTCCTTCTCCTTATTCTGCTTCTTCTGATTCACCCTCCAGACTTCACCTTCTCCTTCTCCTTCTTCTGCTTCTTCTGATTCACCCTCCAGACTTCACCTTCTCCTTCTCCTTCTTCTGCTTCTTCTGATTCACCCTCCAGACTTCACCTTCTCCTTCTCCTTCTTCTGCTTTTTCTGATTCACCCTCCAGACTTCACCTTCTCCTTCTCCTTCTTCTACTTCTTCTGATTCACCCTCCAGACTTCACCTTCTCCTTCTCTTTCTTCTGCTTCTTCTGATTCACCCTCCAGACTTCACCTTCTCCTTCTCCTTCTTCTGATTCTTCTGATTCACCCTCCAGACTTCACCTTCTCCTTCTCCTTCTTCTGCTTCTTCTGATTCACCCTCCTGACTTCACCTTCTCCTTCTCCTTCTTCTACTTCTTCTGATTCACCCTCCTGACTTCACCTTCTCCTTCTCCTTCTTCTACTTCTTCTGCTTCCCCCTGCAGACTTCACCTTCTCCTTCTCCTTCTTCTACTTCTTCTGATTCACCCTCCAGACTTCACCTTCTCCTTCTCCTTCTTTTGCTTCTTCTGCTTCACACTCCAGACTTCACCTTCTCCTTCTCCTTCTTCTGCTTCTTCTGATTCACCCTCCTTACTTCACCTTCTCCTTCTCCTTCTTCTGCTTCTTCTGATTCACCCTCCTGACTTCACCTTCTCCTTCTCCTTATTCTGCTTCTTCTGTTTCACCCTCCAGACTTCACCTTCTCCTTCTCCTTCTTCTGCTTCTTCTGATTCACCCTCCAGACTTCACCTTCTCCTTCTCCTTCTTCTGCTTCTTCTGATTCACCCTCCAGACTTCACCTTCTCCTTCTCCTTCTTCTACTTCTTCTGATTCACATTCCAGACTTCACCTTCTCCTTCTCCTTCTTCTGCTTCTTCTGGTTCACCCTCCAGACTTCACCTTCTCCTTCTCCTTCGTCTACTTCTTCTGATTCACCCTCCAGACTACACCTTCTCCTTCTCCTTCTTCTACTTCTTCTGATTCACCCTCCAGACTTCACCTTCTCGTTCTCCTTCTTCTGTTTCTTCTGATTCACCCTCCAGACTTCACCTTCTCCTTCTCCTTCTTCTACTTCTTCTGATTCACCCTCCAGACTTCACCTTCTCCTTCTCCTTCTTCTACTTCTTCTGATTCACCCTCCAGACTTCACCTTCTCCTTCTCCTTCTTCTGCTTCTTCTGATTCACCCTCCAGACCTCACCTTCTCCTTCTCCTTCTTCTACTTCTTCTGATTCACCCTCCAGACTTCATCTTCTCCTTCTCCTTCTTCTGCTTCTTCTGATTCACCCTCCAGACTTCACCTTCTCCTTCTCCTTCTTCTGCTTCTTCTGATTCACCCTCCAGACTTCACCTTCTCCTTCTCCTTCTTCTACTTCTTCTGATTCACCCTCCAGACTTCACCTTCTCCTTCTCCTTCTTCTACTTCTTCTGATTCACCCTCCAGTCTTCACCTTCTCCTTCTCCTTCTTCTGTTTCTTCTGCTTCACCCTCCAGACTTCACCTTCTCCTTCTCTTTCTTCTGCTTCTTCTGATTCACCCTCCAGACTTCACCTTCTCCTTCTCCTTCTTCTGATTCTTCTGATTCACCCTCCAGACTTCACCTTCTCCTTCTCCTTCTTCTGCTTCTTCTGATTCACCCTCCTGACTTCACCTTCTCCTTCTCCTTCTTCTACTTCTTCTGATTCACCCTCCTGACTTCACCTTCTCCTTCTCCTTCTTCTACTTCTTCTGCTTCACCCTCCAGACTTCACCTTCTCCTTCTCCTTCTTCTACTTCTTCTGATTCACCCTTCAGACTTCACCTTCTGCTTCTCCTTTTTCTGCTTCTTCTGATTCACCCTCCAGACTTCACCTTCTCCTTCTCCTTATTCTGCTTCTTCTGATTCACCCTCCAGACTTCACCTTCTCCTTCTCCTACTTCTGCTTCTTCTGATTCACCCTCCAGACTTCACCTTCTCCTTCTCCTTCTTCTGCTTCTTCTGATTCACCCTCCAGACTTCACCTTCTCCTTCTCCTTCTTCTGCTTTTTCTGATTCACCCTCCAGACTTCACCTTCTCCTTCTCCTTCTTCTACTTCTTCTGATTCACCCTCCAGACTTCACCTTCTCCTTCTCTTTCTTCTGCTTCTTCTGATTCACCCTCCAGACTTCACCTTCTCCTTCTCCTTCTTCTGATTCTTCTGATTCACCCTCCAGACTTCACCTTCTCCTTCTCCTTCTTCTGCTTCTTCTGATTCACCCTCCTGACTTCACCTTCTCCTTCTCCTTCTTCTACTTCTTCTGATTCACCCTCCTGACTTCACCTTCTCCTTCTCCTTCTTCTACTTCTTCTGCTTCCCCCTGCAGACTTCACCTTCTCCTTCTCCTTCTTCTACTTCTTCTGATTCACCCTTCAGACTTCACCTTCTGCTTCTCCTTTTTCTGCTTCTTCTGATTCACCCTCCAGACTTCACCGTCTCCTTCTCCTTATTCTGCTTCTTCTGATTCACCCTCCAGACTTCACCTTCTCCTTCTCCTTCTTCTGCTTCTTCTGATTCACCCTCCAGACTTCACCTTCTCCTTCTCCTTCTTCTGCTTCTTCTGATTCACCCTCCAGACTTCACCTTCTCCTTCTCCTTCTTCTGCTTCTTCTGATTCACCCTCCAGACTTCACCTTCTCCTTCTCCTTCTTCTACTTCTTCTGATTCACATTCCAGACTACACCTTCTCCTTCTCCTTCTTCTGCTTCTTCTGGTTCACCCTCCAGACTTCACCTTCTCCTTCTCCTTCTTCTACTTCTTCTGATTCACCCTCCAGTCTTCACCTTCTCCTTCTCCTTCTTCTGTTTCTTCTGCTTCACCCTCCAGACTTCACCTTCTCCTTCTCTTTCTTCTGCTTCTTCTGATTCACCCTCCAGACTTCACCTTCTCCTTCTCCTTCTTCTGATTCTTCTGATTCACCCTCCAGACTTCACCTTCTCCTTCTCCTTCTTCTGCTTCTTCTGATTCACCCTCCTGACTTCACCTTCTCCTTCTCCTTCTTCTACTTCTTCTGATACACCCTCCTGACTTCACCTTCTCCTTCTCCTTCTTCTACTTCTTCTGCTTCACCCTCCAGACTTCACCTTCTCCTTCTCCTTCTTCTACTTCTTCTGATTCACCCTTCAGACTTCACCTTCTGCTTCTCCTTTTTCTGCTTCTTCTGATTCACCCTCCAGACTTCACCTTCTCCTTCTCCTTATTCTGCTTCTTCTGATTCACCCTCCAGACTTCACCTTCTCCTTCTCCTACTTCTGCTTCTTCTGATTCACCCTCCAGACTTCACCTTCTCCTTCTCCTTCTTCTGCTTCTTCTGATTCACCCTCCAGACTTCACCTTCTCCTTCTCCTTCTTCTGCTTTTTCTGATTCACCCTCCAGACTTCACCTTCTCCTTCTCCTTCTTCTACTTCTTCTGATTCACCCTCCAGACTTCACCTTCTCCTTCTCTTTCTTCTGCTTCTTCTGATTCACCCTCCAGACTTCACCTTCTCCTTCTCCTTCTTCTGATTCTTCTGATTCACCCTCCAGACTTCACCTTCTCCTTCTCCTTCTTCTACTTCTTCTGATTCACCCTCCTGACTTCACCTTCTCCTTCTCCTTCTTCTACTTCTTCTGCTTCCCCCTGCAGACTTCACCTTCTCCTTCTCCTTCTTCTACTTCTTCTGATTCACCCTTCAGACTTCACCTTCTGCTTCTCCTTTTTCTGCTTCTTCTGATTCACCCTCCAGACTTCACCGTCTCCTTCTCCTTATTCTGCTTCTTCTGATTCACCCTCCAGACTTCACCTTCTCCTTCTCCTTCTTCTGCTTCTTCTGATTCACCCTCCAGACTTCACCTTCTCCTTCTCCTTCTTCTGCTTCTTCTGATTCACCCTCCAGACTTCACCTTCTCCTTCTCCTTCTTCTGCTTCTTCTGATTCACCCTCCAGACTTCACCTTCTCCTTCTCCTTCTTCTACTTCTTCTGATTCACATTCCAGACTACACCTTCTCCTTCTCCTTCTTCTGCTTCTTCTGGTTCACCCTCCAGACTTCACCTTCTCCTTCTCCTTCGTCTACTTCTTCTGATTCACCCTCCAGACTACACCTTCTCCTTCTCCTTCTTCTACTTCTTCTGATTCACCCTCCAGACTTCACCTTCTCCTTCTCCTTCTTCTGCTTCTTCTGATTCACCCTCCAGACCTCACCTTCTCCTTCTCCTTCTTCTACTTCTTCTGATTCACCCTCCAGACTTCATCTTCTCCTTCTCCTTCTTCTGCTTCTTCTGATTCACCCTCCAGACTTCACCTTCTCCTTCTCCTTCTTCTGCTTCTTCTGATTCACCCTCCAGACTTCACCTTCTCCTTCTCCTTCTTCTACTTCTTCTGATTCACCCTCCAGACTTCACCTTCTCCTTCTCCTTCTTCTACTTCTTCTGATTCACCCTCCAGTCTTCACCTTCTCCTTCTCCTTCTTCTGTTTCTTCTGCTTCACCCTCCAGACTTCACCTTCTCCTTCTCTTTCTTCTGCTTCTTCTGATTCACCCTCCAGACTTCACCTTCTCCTTCTCCTTCTTCTGATTCTTCTGATTCACCCTCCAGACTTCACCTTCTCCTTCTCCTTCTTCTGCTTCTTCTGATTCACCCTCCTGACTTCACCTTCTCCTTCTCCTTCTTCTACTTCTTCTGATTCACCCTCCTGACTTCACCTTCTCCTTCTCCTTCTTCTACTTCTTCTGCTTCACCCTCCAGACTTCACCTTCTCCTTCTCCTTCTTCTACTTCTTCTGATTCACCCTTCAGACTTCACCTTCTGCTTCTCCTTTTTCTGCTTCTTCTGATTCACCCTCCAGACTTCACCTTCTCCTTCTCCTTATTCTGCTTCTTCTGATTCACCCTCCAGACTTCACCTTCTCCTTCTCCTACTTCTGCTTCTTCTGATTCACCCTCCAGACTTCACCTTCTCCTTCTCCTTCTTCTGCTTCTTCTGATTCACCCTCCAGACTTCACCTTCTCCTTCTCCTTCTTCTGCTTTTTCTGATTCACCCTCCAGACTTCACCTTCTCCTTCTCCTTCTTCTACTTCTTCTGATTCACCCTCCAGACTTCACCTTCTCCTTCTCTTTCTTCTGCTTCTTCTGATTCACCCTCCAGACTTCACCTTCTCCTTCTCCTTCTTCTGATTCTTCTGATTCACCCTCCAGACTTCACCTTCTCCTTCTCCTTCTTCTGCTTCTTCTGATTCACCCTCCTGACTTCACCTTCTCCTTCTCCTTCTTCTACTTCTTCTGATTCACCCTCCTGACTTCACCTTCTCCTTCTCCTTCTTCTACTTCTTCTGCTTCCCCCTGCAGACTTCACCTTCTCCTTCTCCTTCTTCTACTTCTTCTGATTCACCCTTCAGACTTCACCTTCTGCTTCTCCTTTTTCTGCTTCTTCTGATTCACCCTCCAGACTTCACCTTCTCCTTCTCCTTATTCTGCTTCTTCTGATTCACCCTCCAGACTTCACCTTCTCCTTCTCCTTCTTCTGCTTCTTCTGATTCACCCTCCAGACTTCACCTTCTCCTTCTCCTTCTTCTGCTTCTTCTGATTCACCCTCCAGACTTCACCTTCTCCTTCTCCTTCTTCTGCTTTTTCTGATTCACCCTCCAGACTTCACCTTCTCCTTCTCCTTCTTCTACTTCTTCTGATTCACCCTCCAGACTTCACCTTCTCCTTCTCTTTCTTCTGCTTCTTCTGATTCACCCTCCAGACTTCACCTTCTCCTTCTCCTTCTTCTGATTCTTCTGATTCACCCTCCAGACTTCACCTTCTCCTTCTCCTTCTTCTGCTTCTTCTGATTCACCCTCCTGACTTCACCTTCTCCTTCTCCTTCTTCTACTTCTTCTGATTCACCCTCCTGACTTCACCTTCTCCTTCTCCTTCTTCTACTTCTTCTGCTTCCCCCTGCAGACTTCACCTTCTCCTTCTCCTTCTTCTACTTCTTCTGATTCACCCTCCAGACTTCACCTTCTCCTTCTCCTTCTTTTGCTTCTTCTGCTTCACACTCCAGACTTCACCTTCTCCTTCTCCTTCTTCTGCTTCTTCTGATTCACCCTCCTTACTTCACCTTCTCCTTCTCCTTCTTCTGCTTCTTCTGATTCACCCTCCTGACTTCACCTTCTCCTTCTCCTTATTCTGCTTCTTCTGTTTCACCCTCCAGACTTCACCTTCTCCTTCTCCTTCTTCTGCTTCTTCTGATTCACCCTCCAGACTTCACCTTCTCCTTCTCCTTCTTCTACTTCTTCTGATTCACCCTCCAGACTTCACCTTCTCCTTCTCCTTCTTCTGCTTCTTCTGGTTCACCCTCCAGACTTCACCTTCTCCTTCTCCTTCGTCTACTTCTTCTGATTCACCCTCCAGACTACACCTTCTCCTTCTCCTTCTTCTACTTCTTCTGATTCACCCTCCAGACTTCACCTTCTCGTTCTCCTTCTTCTGTTTCTTCTGATTCACCCTCCAGACTTCACCTTCTCCTTCTCCTTCTTCTACTTCTTCTGATTCACCCTCCAGACTTCACCTTCTCCTTCTCCTTCTTCTACTTCTTCTGATTCACCCTCCAGACTTCACCTTCTCCTTCTCCTTCTTCTACTTCTTCTGCTTCTCCCTCCAGACTTCACCTTCTCCTTCTCCTTCTTCTGCTTCTTCTGATTCACCCTCCAGACTTCACCTTCTCCTTCTCTTTCTTCTGCTTCTTCTGATTCACCCTCCAGACTTCACCTTCTCCTTCTCCTTCTTCTGATTCTTCTGTTTCACCCTCCAGACTTCACCTTCGCCTTCTCCTTCTTCTGCTTCTTCTGATTCACCCTCCTGACTTCACCTTCTCCTTCTCCTTCTTCTACTTCTTCTGATTCACCCTCCTGACTTCACCTTCTCCTTCTCCTTCTTCTACTTCTTCTGCTTCACCCTCCAGACTTCACCTTCTCCTTCTCCTTCTTCTACTTCTTCTGATTCACCCTCCAGACTTCACCTTCTCCTTCTCCTTCTTTTGCTTCTTCTGCTTCACACTCCAGACTTCACCTTCTCCTTCTCCTTCTTCTGCTTCTTCTGATTCACCCTCCTTACTTCACCTTCTCCTTCTCCTTCTTCTGCTTCTTCTGATTCACCCTCCTGACTTCACCTTCTCCTTCTCCTTATTCTGCTTCTTCTGTTTCACCCTCCAGACTTCACCTTCTCCTTCTCCTTCTTCTGCTTCTTCTGATTCACCCTCCAGACTTCACCTTCGCCTTCTCCTATTCTGCTTCTTCTGATTCACCCTCCAGACTTCACCTTCTCCTTCTCCTTCTTCTACTTCTTCTGATTCACCCTCCAGACTTCACCTTCTCCTTCTCCTTCTTCTACTTCTTCTGCTTCTCCCTCCAGACTTCACCTTCTCCTTCTCCTTCTTCTGCTTCTTCTGATTCACCCTCCAGACTTCATCTTCTCCTTCTCCTTCTTCTACTTCTTCTGATTCACCCTCCAGACTTCACCTTCTACTTCTCCTTCTTCTACTTCTTCTGATTCACCCTCCAGACTTCACCTTCTCCTTCTCCTTCTTCTACTTCTTCCGATTCACCCTCCTGACTTCACCTTCTCCTTCTCCTTCTTCTGCTTCACCCTCCTGACTTCACCTTCTCCTTCTCCTTCTTCTACTTCTTCTGATTCACCCTCCAGACTTCACCTTCTCCTTCTCCTTCTTCTGCTTCCTCTGCTTCACCCTCCAGACTTCACCTTCTCCTTCTCCTTCTTCTGCTTCTTCTGCTTCGCCCTCCAGACATCACCTTCTCCTTCTCCTTCTTCTGCTTCTTCTGCTTCACCCTCCAGACTTCACCTTCTCCTTCTCCTTCTTCTGCTTCTTCTGCTTCACTCTCCTGACTTCACCTTCTCCTTCTCCTTCTTCTACTTCTTCTGATTCACCCTCCAGACTTCACCTTCTCCTTCTCCTTCTTCTGCTTCTTCTGCTTCACCCTCCAGACTTCACCTTCTCCTTCTCCTTCTTCTGCTTCTTCTGCTGCGCCCTCCAGACTTCACCTTCTCCTTCTCCTTCTTCTGCTTCTTCTGCTTCACCCTCCTGACTTCACCTTCTCCTTCTCCTTCTTCTACTTCTTCTGTTTCACCCCCCTGACTTCACCTGCTCCTTCTCCTTCTTCTGCTTCTTCTGATTCACCCTCCTAACTTTACCTTCTCCTTCTCCTTCTTCTGCTTCTTCTGATTCACCCTCCTGACTTCACCTTCTCCTTCTCCTTCTTCTGCTTCTTCTAATTCACCCTCCAGACTTCACCTACTCCTTCTCCTTCTTCTGCTTCTTCTGATTCACCCTCCAGACTTCACCTTCTCCTTCTCCTTCTTCTGCTTCTTCTGATTGACCCTCCAGACCTCACCTTCTCTTTTTCCTTCTTCTACTTCTTCTGATTCACCCTCCAGACTTCATCTTCTCCTTCTCCTTCTTCTGCTTCTTCTGATTGACCCTCCAGACTTCACCTTCTCCTTCTCCTTCTTCTGCTTCTTCTGATTCACCCTCCAGACTTCACCTTCTCCTTCTCCATCTTCTGCTTCTTCTGATTCACCCTCCAGACTACACCTTCTCCTTCTCCTTCTTCTACTTCTTCTGATTCACCCTCCAGACTTCACCTTCTCCTTCTCCTTCTTCTGCTTCTTCTGATTCACCCTCCAGACTTCACCTTCTCCTTCTCCTTCTTCTACTTCTTCAGATTCACCCTCCAGTCTTCACCTTCTCCTTCTCCTTTTCTGCTTCTTCTGATTCACCCTCCAGACTTCACCTTCTCCTTCTCCTTCTTCTGCTTCTTCTGCTTCGCCCTCCAGACTTCACCTTCTCCTTCTCCATCTTCTGCTTCTTCTGCTTCACTCTCCTGACTTCACCTTCTCCTTCTCCTTCTTCTACTTCTTCTGATTCACCCTCCAGACTTCACCTTCTCCTTCTCCTTCTTCTGCTTCTTCTGCTTCACCCTCCAGACTTCAGCTTCTCCTTCTCCTTCTTCTGCTTCTTCTGCTGCGCCCTCCAGACTTCACCTTCTCCTTCTCCTTCTTCTGCTTCTTCTGCTTCGCCGTCCTGACTTCACCTTCTCCTTCTCCTTCTTCTACTTCTTCTGCTTCACCCTCCAGACTTCACCTTCTCCTTCTCCTTCTTCTACTTCTTCTGATTCACCCTCCAGACTTCACATTCTCCTTCTCCTTCTTTTGCTTCTTCTGCTTCACACTCCAGACTTCACCTTCTCCTTCTCCTTCTTCTGCTTCTTCTGATTCACCCTCCTTACTTCACCTTCTCCTTCTCCTTCTTCTGCTTCTTCTGATTCACCCTCCTGACTTCACCTTCTCCTTCTCCTTCTTCTGCTTCTTCTGATTCACCCTCCAGACTTCACCTTCTCCTTCTCCTTCGTCTACTTCTTCTGATTCAACCTCCAGACTACACCTTCTCCTTCTCCTTCTTCTACTTCTTCTGATTCACCCTCCAGACTTCACCTTCTCCTTCTCCTTCTTCTGCTTCTTCTGATTCACCCTCCAGACTTCACCTTCTCCTTCTCCTTCTTCTACTTCTTCAGATTCACCCTCCAGTCTTCACCTTCTCCTTCTCCTTTTCTGCTTCTTCTGATTCACCCTCCTGACTTCACCTTCTCCTTCTCCTTCTTCTGCTTCTTCTGATTCACCCTCCAGACTTCACCTTCTCATTCTCCTTCTTCTACTTCTTCTGATTCACCCTCCAGACTTCACCTTCTCCTTCTCCTTCTCCTGCTTCTTCTGCTTCACCCTCCAGACTTCACCTTCTCCTTCTCCTTCTTCTGCTTCTTCTGCTTCGCCCTCCAGACTTCACCTTCTCCTTCTCCATCTTCTGCTTCTTCTGCTTCACTCTCCTGACTTCACCTTCTCCTTCTCCTTCTTCTACTTCTTCTGATTCACCCTCCAGACTTCACCTTCTCCTTCTCCTTCTTCTGCTTCTTCTGATTCACCCTCCTGACTTCACCTTCTCCTTCTCCTTCTTCTGATTCTTCTGATTCACCCTCCAGACTTCACCTTCTCCTTCTCCTTCTTCTGTTTCTTCTGATTCACCCTCCAGACTTCACCTTCTCCTTCTCCTTCTTCTACTTCTTCTGATTCACCCTCCAGACTTCACCTTCTCCTTCTCCTTCTTCTACTTCTTCTGATTCACCCTCCAGACTTCACCTTCTCCTTCTCCTTCTTCTACTTCTTCTGCTTCTCCCTCCAGACTTCACCTTCTCCTTCTCCTTCTTCTGCTTCTTCTGATTCACCCTCGAGACTTCACCTTCTCATTCTCCTTCTTCTACTTCTTATGATTCACCCTCCAGACTTCACCTTCTCCTTCTCCTTCTTCTACTTCTTCTGATTCACCCTCCAGACTTCACCTTCTCCTTCTCCTTCTTCTACTTCTTCCGATTCACCCTCTTGACTTAACCTTCTCCTTCTCCTTCTTCTGCTTCTTCTGCTTCACCCTCCTGACTTCACCTTCTCCTTCTCCTTCTTCTACTTCTTCTGATTCACCCTCCAGACTTCACCTTCTCCTTCTCCTTCTTCTGCTTCTTCTGCTTCACCCTCCAGACTTCACCTTCTCCTTCTCCTTCTTCTGCTTCTTCTGCTTCGCCCTCCAGACATCACCTTCTCCTTCTCCTTCTTCTGCTTCTTCTGCTTCACCCTCCAGACTTCACCTTCTCCTTCTACTTCTTCTGCTTCTTCTGCTTCACTCTCCTGACTTCACCTTCTCCTTCACCTTCTTCTACTTCTTCTGATTCACCCTCCAGACTTCACCTTCTCCTTCTCTTTCTTCTGCTTCTTCTGCTTCACCCTCCAGACTTCACCTTCTCCTTCTCCTTCTTCTGCTTCTTCTGCTGCGCCCTCCAGACTTCACCTTCTCCTTCTCCTTCTTCTGCTTCTTCTGCTTCACCCTCCTGACTTCACCTTCTCCTTCTCCTTCTTCTGCTTCTTCTGATTCACCCTCCTAACTTTACCTTCTCCTTCTCCTTCTTCTGCTTCTTCTGATTCACCCTCCTGACTTCACCTTCTCCTTCTCCTTCTTCTGCTTCTTCTAATTCACCCTCCAGACTTCACCTTCTCCTTGTCCTTCTTCTGCTTCTTCTGATTCACCCTCCAGACTTCACCTTCTCCTTCTCCTTCTTCTGCTTCTTCTGATTGACCCTCCAGACCTCACCTTCTCCTTCTCCTTCTTCTACTTCTTCTGATTCACCCTCCAGACTTCATCTTCTCCTTCTCCTTCTTCTGCTTCTTCTGATTCACCCTCCAGACTTCACCTTCTCCTTCTCCTTCTTCTGCTTCTTCTGCTTCACCCTCCTGACTTCACCTTCTCCTTCTCCTTCTTCTACTTCTTCTGATTCACCCTCCAGACTTCGCCTTCTCCTTCTCCTTCTTCTGCTTCTTCTGCTTCACCCTCCAGACTTCACCTTCTCCTTCTCCTTCTTCTGCTTCTTCTGCTTCGCCCTCCAGACTTCACCTTCTCCTTCTCCATCTTCTGCTTCTTCTGCTTCACTCTCCTGACTTCACCTTCTCCTTCTCCTTCTTCTACTTCTTCTGATTCACCCTCCAGACTTCACCTTCTCCTTCTCCTTCTTCTGCTTCTTCTGCTTCACCCTCCAGACTTCAGCTTCTCCTTCTCCTTCTTCTGCTTCTTCTGCTGCGCCCTCCAGACTTCACCTTCTCCTTCTCCTTCTTCTGCTTCTTCTGCTTCGCCGTCCTGACTTCACCTTCTCCTTCTCCTTCTTCTACTTCTTCTGCTTCACCCTCCAGACTTCACCTTCTCCTTCTCCTTCTTCTACTTCTTCTGATTCACCCTCCAGACTTCACATTCTCCTTCTCTTTCTTTTGCTTCTTCTGCTTCACACTCCAGACTTCACCTTCTCCTTCTCCTTCTTCTGCTTCTTCTGATTCACCCTCCTTACTTCACCTTCTCCTTCTCCTTCTTCTGCTTCTTCTGATTCACCCTCCTGACTTCACCTTCTCCTTCTCCTTCTTCTGCTTCTTCTGATTCACCCTCCAGACTTCACCTTCTCCTTCTCCTTCGTCTACTTCTTCTGATTCACCCTCCAGACTACACCTTCTCCTTCTCCTTCTTCTACTTCTTCTGATTCACCCTCCTGACTTCACCTTCTCCTTCTCCTTCTTCTGCTTCTTCTGATTCACCCTCCAGACTTCACCTTCTCCTTCTCCTTCTTCTGCTTCTTCTGATTCACCCTCCAGACTTCACCTTCTCCTTCTCCTTCTTCTGCTTCTTCTGATTCACCCTCCAGACTTCACCTTCTCCTTCTCTTTCTTCTGCTTCTTCTGATTCACCCTCCAGACTTCACCTTCTCCTTCTCCTTCTTCTGCTTCTTCTGTTTCACCCTCCAGACTTCACCTTCTCCTTCTCCTTCTTCTGCTTCTTTTGATTCACCCTCCAGACTTCATCTTCTCCTTCTCCTTCTTCTGCTTCTTCTGATTCACCCTCCAGACTTCACCTTCTCCTTCTCCTTCTTCTGCTTCTTCTGATTCACCCTCCAGACTTCACCTTCTCCTTCTCCTTCTTCTACTTCTTCTGATTCACCCTCCAGACTTCACCTTCTCCTTCTCCTTCTTCTACTTCTTCAGATTCACCCTCCAGTCTTCACTTTCTCCTTGTCCTTCTTCTGTTTCTTCTGCTTCACCCTCCAGACTTCACCTTCTCCTTCTCTTTCTTCTGCTTCTTCTGATCCACCCTCCAGGCTTCACCCTCTCCTTCTCCTTCTTCTGATTCTTCTGATTCACCCTCCAGACTTCACCTTCTCCTTCTCCTTCTTCTGCTTCTTCTGATTCACCCTCCAGACTTCACCTTCTCCTTCTCCTTCTTCTGCTTCTTCTGATTCACCCTCCAGACTTCATCTTCTCCTTCTCCTTCTTCTGCTTCTTCTGATTCACCCTCCAGACTTCACCTTCTCCTTCTCCTTCTTCTGCTTCTTCTGATTCACCCTCCAGACTTCACCTTCTCCTTCTCCTTCTTCTACTTCTTCTGATTCACCCTCCAGACTTCACCTTCTCCTTCTCCTTCTTCTACTTCTTCAGATTCACCCTCCAGTCTTCACCTTCTCCTTCTCCTTCTTCTGTTTCTTCTGCTTCACCCTCCAGACTTCACCTTCCCCTTCTCTTTCTTCTGCTTCTTCTGATTCACCCTCCAGACTTCAACTTCTCCTTCTCCTTCTTCTGATTCTTCTGATTCACCCTCCAGACTTCACCTTCTCCTTCTCCTTCTTCTACTTCTTCTGATTCACCCTCCTGACTTCACCTTCTCCTTCTCCTTCTTCAACTTCTTCTGCTTCACCCTCCAGACTTCACCTTCTCCTTCTCCTTCTTCTACTTCTTCTGATTCACCCTCCAGACTTCACATTCTCCTTCTCCTTCTTTTGCTTCTTCTGCTTCACACTCCAGACTTCACCTTCTCCTTCTCCTTCTTCTGCTTCTTCTGATTCACCCTCCTTACTTCACCTTCTCCTTCTCCTTCTTCTGCTTCTTCTGATTCACCCTCCTGACTTCACCTTCTCCTTCTCCTTATTCTGCTTCTTCTGTTTCACCCTCCAGACTTCACCTTCTCCTTCTCCTTCTTCTGCTTCTTCTGATTCACCCTCCAGACTTCACCTTCTCCTTCTCCTTCTTCTGTTTCTTCTGATTCACCCTCCAGACTTCACCTTCTCCTTCTCCTTCTTCTACTTCTTCTGATTCACCCTCCAGACTTCACCTTCTCCTTCTCCTTCTTCTGCTTCTTCTGATTCACCCTCCAGACTTCACCTTCTCCTTCTCCTTCGTCTACTTCTTCTGATTCACCCTCCAGACTTCACCTTCTCCTTCTCCTTCTTCTACTTCTTCTGATTCACCCTCCAGACTTCACCTTCTCCTTCTCCTTCTTCTACTTCTTCTGCTTCTCCCTCCAGACTTCACCTTCTCCTTCTCCTTCTTCTGCTTCTTCTGATTCACCCTCCAGACTTCACCTTCCCCTTCTCCTTCTTCTACTTCTTCTGATTCACCCTCCAGACTTCACCTTCTCCTTCTCCTTCTTCTACTTCTTCTGATTCACCCTCCAGACTTCACCTTCTCCTTCTCCTTCTTCTACTTCTTCCGATTCACCCTCCTGACTTCACCTTCTCCTTCTCCTTCTTCTGCTTCTTCTGCTTCACCCTCCTGACTTCACCTTCTCCTTCTCCTTCTTCTACTTCTTCTGATTCACCCTCCAGACTTCACCTTCTCCTTCTCCTTCTTCTGCTTCTTCTGCTTCACCCTCCAGACTTCACCTTCTCCTTCTCCTTCTTCTGCTTCTTCTGATTCGCCCTCCAGACATCACCTTCTCCTTCTCCTTCTTCTGCTTCTTCTGCTTCACCCTCCAGACTTCACCTTCTCCTTCTCCTTCTTCTGCTTCTTCTGCTTCACTCTCCTGACTTCACCTTCTCCTTCTCCTTCTTCTACTTCTTCTGATTCACCCTCCAGACTTCACCTTCTCCTTCTCCTTCTTCTGCTTCTTCTGCTTCACCCTCCAGACTTCACCTTCTCCTTCTCCTTCTTCTGCTTCTTCTGCTGCGCCCTCCAGACTTCAACTTCTCCTTCTCCTTCTTCTGCTTCTTCTGCTTCACCCTCCTGACTTCACCTTCTCCTTCTCGTTCTTCTACTTCTTCTGTTTCACCCCCCTGACTTCACCTGCTCCTTCTCCTTCTTCTGCTTCTTCTGATTCACCCTCCAAACTTTACCTTCTCCTTCTCCTTCTTCTGCTTCTTCTGATTCACCCTCCTGACTTCACCTTCTCCTTCTCCTTCTTCTGCTTCTTCTAATTCACCCTCCAGACTTCACCTTCTCCTTCTCCTTCTTCTGCTTCTTCTGATTCACCCTCCAGACTTCACCTTCTCCTTCTCCTTCTTCTGCTTCTTCTGATTGACCCTCCAGACCTCACCTACTCCTTCTCCTTCTTCTACTTCTTCTGATTCACCCTCCAGACTTCATCTTCTCCTTCTCCTTCTTCTGCTTCTTCTGATTCACCCTCCAGACTTCACCTTCTCCTTCTCCTTCTTCTACTTCTTCTGATTCACCCTCCTGACTTCACCTTCTCCTTCTCCTTCTTCTGCTTCTTCTGCTTCACCCTCCAGACTTCACCTTCTCCTGCTCCTTCTTCTGCTTCTTCTGATTCACCCTCCAGACTTCACCTTCTCCTTCTCCTTCTTCTGCTTCTTCTGATTGACCCTCCAGACCTCACCTTCTCCTTCTCCTTCTTCTACTTCTTCTGATTCACCCTCCAGACTTCATCTTCTCCTTCTCCTTCTTCTGCTTCTTCTGATTCACCCTCCAGACTTCACCTTCTCCTTCTCCTTCTTCTACTTCTTCTGATTCACCCTCCTGACTTCATCTTCTCCTTCTCCTTCTTCTGCTTCTTCTGCTTCACCCTCCAGACTTCACCTTCTCCTGCTCCTTCTTCTGCTTCTTCTGCTTCACCCTCCAGACTTCACCTTCTCCTTCTCCTTCTTCTGCTTCTTCTGCTTCACCCTCCTGACTTCACCTTCTCCTTCTCCTTCTTCTACTTCTTCTGATTCACCCTCCAGACTTCACCTTCTCCTTCTCCTTCTTCTGCTTCTTCTGCTTCACCCTCCAGACTTCACCTTCTCCTTCTCCTTCTTCTGCTTCTTCTGCTTCGCCCTCCAGACTTCACCTTCTCCTTCTCCATCTTCTGCTTCTTCTGCTTCACTCTCCTGACTTCACCTTCTCCTTCTCCTTCTTCTACTTCTTCTGATTCACCCTACAGATTTCACCTTCTCCTTCTCCTTCTTCTGCTTCTTCTGATTCACCCTCCTAACTTTACCTTCTCCTTCTCCTTCTTCTGCTTCTTCTGATTCACCCTCCTGACTTCACCTTCTCCTTCTCCTTCTTCTGCTTCTTCTAATTCACCCTCCAGACTTCACCTTCTCCTTGTCCTTCTTCTGCTTCTTCTGATTCACCCTCCAGACTTCACCTTCTCCTTCTCCTTCTTCTGCTTCTTCTGATTGACCCTCCAGACCTCACCTTCTCCTTCTCCTTCTTCTACTTCTTCTGATTCACCCTCCAGACTTCATCTTCTCCTTCTCCTTCTTCTGCTTCTTCTGATTCACCCTCCAGACTTCACCTTCTCCTTCTCCTTCTTCTGCTTCTTCTGCTTCACCCTCCTGACTTCACCTTCCCCTTCTCCTTCTTCTACTTCTTCTGATTCACCCTCCAGACTTCACCTTCTCCTTCTCCTTCTTCTGCTTCTTCTGCTTCACCCTCCAGACTTCACCTTCTCCTTCTCCTTCTTCTGCTTCTTCTGCTTCGCCCTCCAGACTTCACCTTCTCCTTCTCCATCTTCTGCTTCTTCTGCTTCACTCTCCTGACTTCACCTTCTCCTTCTCCTTCTTCTACTTCTTCTGATTCACCCTCCAGACTTCACCTTCTCCTTCTCCTTCTTCTGCTTCTTCTGCTTCACCCTCCAGACTTCAGCTTCTCCTTCTCCTTCTTCTGCTTCTTCTGCTGCGCCCTCCAGACTTCACCTTCTCCTTCTCCTTCTTCTGCTTCTTCTGCTTCGCCGTCCTGACTTCACCTTCTCCTTCTCCTTCTTCTACTTCTTCTGCTTCACCCTCCAGACTTCACCTTCTCCTTCTCCTTCTTCTACTTCTTCTGATTCACCCTCCAGACTTCACATTCTCCTTCTCCTTCTTTTGCTTCTTCTGCTTCACACTCCAGACTTCACCTTCTCCTTCTCCTTCTTCTGCTTCTTCTGATTCACCCTCCTTACTTCACCTTCTCCTTCTCCTTCTTCTGCTTCTTCTGATTCACCCTCCTGACTTCACCTTCTCCTTCTCCTTCTTCTGCTTCTTCTGATTCACCCTCCAGACTTCACCTTCTCCTTCTCCTTCGTCTACTTCTTCTGATTCACCCTCCAGACTACACCTTCTCCTTCTCCTTCTTCTACTTCTTCTGATTCACCCTCCTGACTTCACCTTCTCCTTCTCCTTCTTCTGCTTCTTCTGATTCACCCTCCAGACTTCACCTTCTCCTTCTCCTTCTTCTGCTTCTTCTGATTCACCCTCCAGACTTCACCTTCTCCTTCTCCTTCTTCTGCTTCTTCTGATTCACCCTCCAGACTTCACCTTCTCCTTCTCTTTCTTCTGCTTCTTCTGATTCACCCTCCAGACTTCACCTTCTCCTTCTCCTTCTTCTGCTTCTTCTGTTTCACCCTCCAGACTTCACCTTCTCCTTCTCCTTCTTCTGCTTCTTCTGATTCACCCTCCAGACTTCATCTTCTCCTTCTCCTTCTTCTGCTTCTTCTGATTCACCCTCCAGACTTCACCTTCTCCTTCTCCTTCTTCTGCTTCTTCTGATTCACCCTCCAGACTTCACCTTCTCCTTCTCCTTCTTCTACTTCTTCTGATTCACCCTCCAGACTTCACCTTCTCCTTCTCCTTCTTCTACTTCTTCTGATTCACCCTCCAGACTTCACCTTCTCCTTCTCCTTCTTCTACTTCTTCAGATTCACCCTCCAGTCTTCACTTTCTCCTTGTCCTTCTTCTGTTTCTTCTGCTTCACCCTCCAGACTTCACCTTCTCCTTCTCTTTCTTCTGCTTCTTCTGATCCACCCTCCAGGCTTCACCCTCTCCTTCTCCTTCTTCTGATTCTTCTGATTCACCCTCCAGACTTCACCTTCTCCTTCTCCTTCTTCTGCTTCTTCTGATTCACCCTCCAGACTTCACCTTCTCCTTCTCCTTCTTCTGCTTCTTCTGATTCACCCTCCAGACTTCACCTTCTCCTTCTCCTTCTTCTACTTCTTCTGATTCACCCTCCAGACTTCACCTTCTCCTTCTCCTTCTTCTACTTCTTCAGATTCACCCTCCAGTCTTCACCTTCTCCTTCTCCTTCTTCTGTTTCTTCTGCTTCACCCTCCAGACTTCACCTTCCCCTTCTCTTTCTTCTGCTTCTTCTGATTCACCCTCCAGACTTCAACTTCTCCTTCTCCTTCTTCTGATTCTTCTGATTCACCCTCCAGACTTCACCTTCTCCTTCTCCTTCTTCTACTTCTTCTGATTCACCCTCCTGACTTCACCTTCTCCTTCTCCTTCTTCAACTTCTTCTGCTTCACCCTCCAGACTTCACCTTCTCCTTCTCCTTCTTCTACTTCTTCTGATTCACCCTCCAGACTTCACATTCTCCTTCTCCTTCTTTTGCTTCTTCTGCTTCACACTCCAGACTTCACCTTCTCCTTCTCCTTCTTCTGCTTCTTCTGATTCACCCTCCTTACTTCACCTTCTCCTTCTCCTTCTTCTGCTTCTTCTGATTCACCCTCCTGACTTCACCTTCTCCTTCTCCTTATTCTGCTTCTTCTGTTTCACCCTCCAGACTTCACCTTCTCCTTCTCCTTCTTCTGCTTCTTCTGATTCACCCTCCAGACTTCACCTTCTCCTTCTCCTTCTTCTGTTTCTTCTGATTCACCCTCCAGACTTCACCTTCTCCTTCTCCTTCTTCTACTTCTTCTGATTCACCCTCCAGACTTCACCTTCTCCTTCTCCTTCTTCTGCTTCTTCTGATTCACCCTCCAGACTTCACCTTCTCCTTCTCCTTCGTCTACTTCTTCTGATTCACCCTCCAGACTACACCTTCTCCTTCTCCTTCTTCTACTTCTTCTGATTCACCCTCCAGACTTCACCTTCTCCTTCTCCTTCTTCTGTTTCTTCTGATTCACCCTCCATTCTTCACCTTCTCCTTCTCCTTCTTCTACTTCTTCTGATTCACCCTCCAGACTTCACCTTCTCCTTCTCCTTCTTCTACTTCTTCTGATTCACCCTCCAGACTTCACCTTCTCCTTCTCCTTCTTCTACTTCTTCTGCTTCTCCCTCCAGACTTCACCTTATCCTTCTCCTTCTTCTGCTTCTTCTGATTCACCCTCCAGACTTCACCTTCCCCTTCTCCTTCTTCTACTTCTTCTGATTCACCCTCCAGACTTCACCTTCTCCTTCTCCTTCTTCTACTTCTTCTGATTCACCCTCCAGACTTCACCTTCTCCTTCTCCTTCTTCTACTTCTTCCGATTCACCCTCCTGACTTCACCTTCTCCTTCTCCTTCTTCTGCTTCTTCTGCTTCACCCTCCTGACTTCACCTTCTCCTTCTCCTTCTTCTACTTCTTCTGATTCACCCTCCAGACTTCACCTTCTCCTTCTCCTTCTTCTGCTTCTTCTGCTTCACCCTCCAGACTTCACCTTCTCCTTCTCCTTCTTCTGCTTCTTCTGATTCGCCCTCCAGACATCACCTTCTCCTTCTCCTTCTTCTGCTTCTTCTGCTTCACCCTCCAGACTTCACCTTCTCCTTCTCCTTCTTCTGCTTCTTCTGCTTCACTCTCCTGACTTCACCTTCTCCTTCTCCTTCTTCTACTTCTTCTGATTCACCCTCCAGACTTCACCTTCTCCTTCTCCTTTTTCTGCTTCTTCTGCTTCACCCTCCAGACTTCACCTTCTCCTTCTCCTTCTTCTGCTTCTTCTGCTGCGCCCTCCAGACTTCAACTTCTCCTTCTCCTTCTTCTGCTTCTTCTGCTTCACCCTCCTGACTTCACCTTCTCCTTCTCGTTCTTCTACTTCTTCTGTTTCACCCACCTGACTTCACCTGCTCCTTCTCCTTCTTCTGCTTCTTCTGATTCACCCTCCAAACTTTACCTTCTCCTTCTCCTTCTTCTGCTTCTTCTGATTCACCCTCCTGACTTCACCTTCTCCTTCTCCTTCTTCTGCTTCTTCTAATTCACCCTCCAGACTTCACCTTCTCCGTCTCCTTCTTCTGCTTCTTCTGATTCACCCTCCAGACTTCACCTTCTCCTTCTCCTTCTTCTGCTTCTTCTGATTGACCCTCCAGACCTCACCTACTCCTTCTCCTTCTTCTACTTCTTCTGATTCACCCTCCAGACTTCATCTTCTCCTTCTCCTTCTTCTGCTTCTTCTGATTCACCCTCCAGACTTCACCTTCTCCTTCTCCTTCTTCTACTTCTTCTGATTCACCCTCCTGACTTCACCTTCTCCTTCTCCTTCTTCTGCTTCTTCTGCTTCACCCTCCAGACTTCACCTTCTCCTGCTCCTTCTTCTGCTTCTTCTGATTCACCCTCCAGACTTCACCTTCTCCTTCTCCTTCTTCTGCTTCTTCTGATTGACCCTCCAGACCTCACCTTCTCCTTCTCCTTCTTCTGCTTCTTCTGATTCACCCTCCAGACTTCACCTTCTCCTTCTCCTTCTTCTGCTTCTTCTGCTTCGCCGTCCTGACTTCACCTTCTCCTTCTCCTTCTTCTACTTCTTCTGCTTCACCCTCCAGACTTCACCTTCTCCTTCTCCTTCTTCTACTTCTTCTGATTCACCCTCCAGACTTCACATTCTCCTTCTCCTTCTTTTGCTTCTTCTGCTTCACACTCCAGACTTCACCTTCTCCTTCTCCTTCTTCTGCTTCTTCTGATTCACCCTCCTTACTTCACCTTCTCCTTCTCCTTCTTCTGCTTCTTCTGATTCACCCTCCTGACTTCACCTTCTCCTTCTCCTTCTTCTGCTTCTTCTGATTCACCCTCCAGACTTCACCTTCTCCTTCTCCTTCGTCTACTTCTTCTGATTCACCCTCCAGACTACACCTTCTCCTTCTCCTTCTTCTACTTCTTCTGATTCACCCTCCTGACTTCACCTTCTCCTTCTCCTTCTTCTGCTTCTTCTGATTCACCCTCCAGACTTCACCTTCTCCTTCTCCTTCTTCTGCTTCTTCTGATTCACCCTCCAGACTTCACCTTCTCCTTCTCCTTCTTCTGCTTCTTCTGATTCACCCTCCAGACTTCACCTTCTCCTTCTCTTTCTTCTGCTTCTTCTGATTCACCCTCCAGACTTCACCTTCTCCTTCTCCTTCTTCTGCTTCTTCTGTTTCACCCTCCAGACTTCACCTTCTCCTTCTCCTTCTTCTGCTTCTTCTGATTCACCCTCCAGACTTCATCTTCTCCTTCTCCTTCTTCTGCTTCTTCTGATTCACCCTCCAGACTTCACCTTCTCCTTCTCCTTCTTCTGCTTCTTCTGATTCACCCTCCAGACTTCACCTTCTCCTTCTCCTTCTTCTACTTCTTCTGATTCACCCTCCAGACTTCACCTTCTCCTTCTCCTTCTTCTACTTCTTCAGATTCACCCTCCAGTCTTCACTTTCTCCTTGTCCTTCTTCTGTTTCTTCTGCTTCACCCTCCAGACTTCACCTTCTCCTTCTCTTTCTTCTGCTTCTTCTGATCCACCCTCCAGGCTTCACCCTCTCCTTCTCCTTCTTCTGATTCTTCTGATTCACCCTCCAGACTTCACCTTCTCCTTCTCCTTCTTCTGCTTCTTCTGATTCACCCTCCAGACTTCACCTTCTCCTTCTCCTTCTTCTGCTTCTTCTGATTCACCCTCCAGACTTCATCTTCTCCTTCTCCTTCTTCTGCTTCTTCTGATTCACCCTCCAGACTTCACCTTCTCCTTCTCCTTCTTCTGCTTCTTCTGATTCACCCTCCAGACTTCACCTTCTCCTTCTCCTTCTTCTACTTCTTCTGATTCACCCTCCAGACTTCATCTTCTCCTTCTCCTTCTTCTACTTCTTCAGATTCACCCTCCAGTCTTCACCTTCTCCTTCTCCTTCTTCTGTTTCTTCTGCTTCACCCTCCAGACTTCACCTTCCCCTTCTCTTTCTTCTGCTTCTTCTGATTCACCCTCCAGACTTCAACTTCTCCTTCTCCTTCTTCTGATTCTTCTGATTCACCCTCCAGACTTCACCTTCTCCTTCTCCTTCTTCTACTTCTTCTGATTCACCCTCCTGACTTCACCTTCTCCTTCTCCTTCTTCAACTTCTTCTGCTTCACCCTCCAGACTTCACCTTCTCCTTCTCCTTCTTCTACTTCTTCTGATTCACCCTCCAGACTTCACATTCTCCTTCTCCTTCTTTTGCTTCTTCTGCTTCACACTCCAGACTTCACCTTCTCCTTCTCCTTCTTCTGCTTCTTCTGATTCACCCTCCTTACTTCACCTTCTCCTTCTCCTTCTTCTGATTCTTCTGATTCACCCTCCTGACTTCACCTTCTCCTTCTCCTTATTCTGCTTCTTCTGTTTCACCCTCCAGACTTCACCTTCTCCTTCTCCTTCTTCTGCTTCTTCTGATTCACCCTCCAGACTTCACCTTCTCCTTCTCCTTCTTCTGTTTCTTCTGATTCACCCTCCAGACTTCACCTTCTCCTTCTCCTTCTTCTACTTCTTCTGATTCACCCTCCAGACTTCACCTTCTCCTTCTCCTTCTTCTGCTTCTTCTGATTCACCCTCCAGACTTCACCTTCTCCTTCTCCTTCGTCTACTTCTTCTGATTCACCCTCCAGACTACACCTTCTCCTTCTCCTTCTTCTACTTCTTCTGATTCACCCTCCAGACTTCACCTTCTCCTTCTCCTTCTTCTGTTTCTTCTGATTCACCCTCCATTCTTCACCTTCTCCTTCTCCTTCTTCTACTTCTTCTGATTCACCCTCCAGACTTCACCTTCTCCTTCTCCTTCTTCTACTTCTTCTGATTCACCCTCCAGACTTCACCTTCTCCTTCTCCTTCTTCTACTTCTTCTGCTTCTCCCTCCAGACTTCACCTTCTCCTTCTCCTTCTTCTGCTTCTTCTGATTCACCCTCCAGACTTCACCTTCCCCTTCTCCTTCTTCTACTTCTTCTGATTCACCCTCCAGACTTCACCTTCTCCTTCTCCTTCTTCTACTTCTTCTGATTCACCCTCCAGACTTCACCTTCTCCTTCTCCTTCTTCTACTTCTTCCGATTCACCCTCCTGACTTCACCTTCTCCTTCTCCTTCTTCTGCTTCTTCTGCTTCACCCTCCTGACTTCACCTTCTCCTTCTCCTTCTTCTACTTCTTCTGATTCACCCTCCAGACTTCACCTTCTCCTTCTCCTTCTTCTGCTTCTTCTGCTTCACCCTCCAGACTTCACCTTCTCCTTCTCCTTCTTCTGCTTCTTCTGATTCGCCCTCCAGACATCACCTTCTCCTTCTCCTTCTTCTGCTTCTTCTGCTTCACCCTCCAGACTTCACCTTCTCCTTCTCCTTCTTCTGCTTCTTCTGCTTCACTCTCCTGACTTCACCTTCTCCTTCTCCTTCTTCTACTTCTTCTGATTCACCCTCCAGACTTCACCTTCTCCTTCTCCTTCTTCTGCTTCTTCTGCTTCACCCTCCAGACTTCACCTTCTCCTTCTCCTTCTTCTGCTTCTTCTGCTGCGCCCTCCAGACTTCAACTTCTCCTTCTCCTTCTTCTGCTTCTTCTGCTTCACCCTCCTGACTTCACCTTCTCCTTCTCGTTCTTCTACTTCTTCTATTTCACCCCCCTGACTTCACCTGCTCCTTCTCCTTCTTCTGCTTCTTCTGATTCACCCTCCAAACTTTACCTTCTCCTTCTCCTTCTTCTGCTTCTTCTGATTCACCCTCCTGACTTCACCTTCTCCTTCTCCTTCTTCTGCTTCTTCTAATTCACCCTCCAGACTTCACCTTCTCCGTCTCCTTCTTCTGCTTCTTCTGATTCACCCTCCAGACTTCACCTTCTCCTTCTCCTTCTTCTGCTTCTTCTGATTGACCCTCCAGACCTCACCTACTCCTTCTCCTTCTTCTACTTCTTCTGATTCACCCTCCAGACTTCATCTTCTCCTTCTCCTTCTTCTGCTTCTTCTGATTCACCCTCCAGACTTCACCTTCTCCTTCTCCTTCTTCTACTTCTTCTGATTCACCCTCCTGACTTCACCTTCTCCTTCTCCTTCTTCTGCTTCTTCTGCTTCACCCTCCAGACTTCACCTTCTCCTGCTCCTTCTTCTGCTTCTTCTGATTCACCCTCCAGACTTCACCTTCTCCTTCTCCTTCTTCTGCTTCTTCTGATTGACCCTCCAGACCTCACCTTCTCCTTCTCCTTCTTCTACTTCTTCTGATTCACCCTCCAGACTTCATCTTCTCCTTCTCCTTCTTCTGCTTCTTCTGATTCACCCTCCAGACTTCACCTTCTCCTTCTCCTTCTTCTACTTCTTCTGATTCACCCTCCTGACTTCACCTTCTCCTTCTCCTTCTTCTGCTTCTTCTGCTTCACCCTCCAGACTTCACCTTCTCCTGCTCCTTCTTCTGCTTCTTCTGCTTCACCCTCCAGACTTCACCTTCTCCTTCTCCTTCTTCTGCTTCTTCTGCTTCACCCTCCTGACTTCACCTTCTCCTTCTCCTTCTTCTACTTCTTCTGATTCACCCTCCAGACTTCACCTTCTCCTTCTCCTTCTTCTGCTTCTTCTGCTTCACCCTCCAGACTTCACCTTCTCCTTCTCCTTCTTCTGCTTCTTCTGCTTCGCCCTCCAGACTTCACCTTCTCCTTCTCCATCTTCTGCTTCTTCTGCTTCACTCTCCTGACTTCACCTTCTCCTTCTCCTTCTTCTACTTCTTCTGATTCACCCTACAGACTTCACCTTCTCCTTCTCCTTCTTCTGCTTCTTCTGCTTCACCCTCCAGACTTCAGCTTCTCCTTCTCCTTCTTCTGCTTCTTCTGCTGCGCCCTCCAGACTTCACCTTCTCCTTCTCCTTCTTCTGCTTCTTCTGCTTCACCGTCCTGACTTCACCTTCTCCTTCTCCTTCTTCTACTTCTTCTGCTTCACCCCCCTGACTTCACCTGCTCCTTCTCCTTCTTCTGCTTCTTCTGATTCACCCTCCGAACTTCACCTTCTCCTTCTCCTTTTCTGCTTCTTCTGACTCACCCTCCTGACTTCACCTTCTCCTTCTCCTTCTTCTGCTTCTTCTGATTCACCCACCAGACTTCACCTTCTCCTTCTCGTTCTTCTGCTTCTTCTGTTTCACCCTCCAGACTTCACCTTCTCCTTCTCCTTCTTCTGCTTCTTCTGATTCACCCTCCAGACTTCATCTTCTCCTTCTCCTTCTTCTGCTTCTTCTGATTCACACTCCAGACTTCACCTTCTCCTTCTCCTTCTTCTACTTCTTCTGATTCACCCTCCAGACTTCACCTTCTCCTTCTCCTTCTTCTACTTCTTCAGATTCACCCTCCAGTCTTCACCTTCTCCTTCTCCTTCTTCTGTTTCTTCTGCTTCACCCTCCAGACTTCACCTTCTCCTTCTCTTTCTTCTGCTTCTTCTGATTCACCCTCCAGACTTCAACTTCTCCTTCTCCTTCTTCTGATTCTTCTGATTCACCCTCCAAACTTCACCTTCTCCTTCTCCTTCTTCTGCTTCTCCTGATTCACCCTCCAGACTTCACCTTCTCCTTCTCCTTCTTCTGCTTCTTCTGATTCACCCTCCAGACTTCATCTTCTCCTTCTCCTTCTTCTGCTTCTTCTGATTCACCCTCCAGACTTCACCTTCTCCTTCTCCTTCTTCTGCTTCTTCTGATTCACCCTCCAGACTACACCTTCTCCTTCTCCTTCTTCTACTTCTTCTGATTCACCCTCCAGACTTCACCTTCTCCTTCTCCTTCTTCTACTTCTTCAGATTCACCCTCCAGTCTTCACCTTCTCCTTCTCCTTCTTCTGTTTCTTCTGCTTCACCCTCCAGACTTCACCTTCTCCTTCTCTTTCTTCTGCTTCTTCTGATTCACCCTCCAGACTTCACCTTCTCCTTCTCCTTCTTCTGATTCTTCTGATTCACCCTCCAGACTTCACCTTCTCCTTCTCCTTCTTCTGCTTCTTCTGATTCACCCTCCTGACTTCACCTTCTCCTTCTCCTTCTTCTACTTCTTCTGATTCACCCTCCTGACTTCACCTTCTCCTTCTCCTTCTTCTACTTCTTCTGCTTCACCCTCCAGACTTCACCTTCTCCTTCTCCTTCTTCTACTTCTTCTGATTCACCCTCCAGACTTCACCTTCTCCTTCTCCTTCTTTTGCTTCTTCTGCTTCACACTCCAGACTTCACCTTCTCCTTCTCCTTCTTCTGCTTCTTCTGATTCACCCTCCTTACTTCACCTTCTCCTTCTCCTTCTTCTGCTTCTTCTGATTCACCCTCCTGACTTCACCTTCTCCTTCTCCTTATTCTGCTTCTTCTGTTTCACCCTCCAGACTTCACCTTCTCCTTCTCCTTCTTCTGCTTCTTCTGATTCACCCTCCAGACATCACCTTCTCCTTCTCCTTCTTCTGCTTCTTCTGATTCACCCTCCAGACTTCACCTTCCCCTTCTCCTTCTTCTACGTCTTCTGATTCACCCTCCAGACTTCCCATTCTCCTTCTCCTTCTTCTGCTTCTTCTGATTCACCCTCCAGACTTCACCTTCTCCTTCTCCTTCGTCTACTTCTTCTGATTCACCCTCCAGACTACACCTTCTCCTTCTCCTTCTTCTACTTCTTCTGATTCACCCTCCAGACTTCACCTTCTCCTTCTCCTTCTTCTGTTTCTTCTGATTCACCCTCCAGACTTCACCTTCTCCTTCTCCTTCTTCTACTTCTTCTGATTCACCCTCCAGACTTCACCTTCTCCTTCTCCTTCTTCTACTTCTTCTGATTCACCCTCCAGACTTCACCTTCTCCTTCTCCTTCTTCTACTTCTTCTGCTTCTCCCTCCAGACTTCACCTTCTCCTTCTCCTTCTTCTGCTTCTTCTGATTCACCCTCGAGACTTCACCTTCTCATTCTCCTTCTTCTACTTCTTCTGATTCACCCTCCAGACTTCACCTTCTCCTTCTCCTTCTTCTACTTCTTCTGATTCACCCTCCAGACTTCACCTTCTCCTTCTCCTTCTTCTACTTCTTCCGATTCACCCTCTTGACTTAACCTTCTCCTTCTCCTTCTTCTGCTTCTTCTGCTTCACCCTCCTGACTTCACCTTCTCCTTCTCCTTCTTCTACTTCTTCTGATTCACCCTCCAGACTTCACCTTCTCCTTCTCCTTCTTCTGCTTCTTCTGCTTCACCCTCCAGACTTCACCTTCTCCTTCTCCTTCTTCTGCTTCTTCTGCTTCGCCCTCCAGACATCACCTTCTCCTTCTCCTTCTTCTGCTTCTTCTGCTTCACCCTCCAGACTTCACCTTCTCCTTCTACTTCTTCTGCTTCTTCTGCTTCACTCTCCTGACTTCACCTTCTCCTTCACCTTCTTCTACTTCTTCTGATTCACCCTCCAGACTTCACCTTCTCCTTCTCCTTCTTCTGCTTCTTCTGCTTCACCCTCCAGACTTCACCTTCTCCTTCTCCTTCTTCTGCTTCTTCTGCTGCGCCCTCCAGACTTCACCTTCTCCTTCTCCTTTTTCTGCTTCTTCTGCTTCACCCTCCTGACTTCACCTTCTCCTTCTCCTTCTTCTGCTTCTTCTGATTCACCCTCCTAACTTTACCTTCTCCTTCTCCTTCTTCTGCTTCTTCTGATTCACCCTCCTGACTTCACCTTCTCCTTCTCCTTCTTCTGCTTCTTCTAATTCACCCTCCAGACTTCACCTTCTCCTTGTCCTTCTTCTGCTTCTTCTGATTCACCCTCCAGACTTCACCTTCTCCTTCTCCTTCTTCTGCTTCTTCTGATTGACCCTCCAGACCTCACCTTCTCCTTCTCCTTCTTCTACTTCTTCTGATTCACCCTCCAGACTTCATCTTCTCCTTCTCCTTCTTCTGCTTCTTCTGATTCACCCTCCAGACTTCACCTTCTCCTTCTCCTTCTTCTGCTTCTTCTGCTTCACCCTCCTGACTTCACCTTCTCCTTCTCCTTCTTCTACTTCTTCTGATTCACCCTCCAGACTTCACCTTCTCCTTCTCCTTCTTCTGCTTCTTCTGCTTCACCCTCCAGACTTCACCTTCTCCTTCTCCTTCTTCTACTTCTTCTGATTCACCCTCCAGACTTCACCTTCTCCTTCTCCTTCTTCTACTTCTTCAGATTCACCCTCCAGTCTTCACCTTCTCCTTCTCCTTCTTCTGTTTCTTCTGCTTCACCCTCCAGACTTCACCTTCTCCTTCTCTTTCTTCTGCTTCTTCTGATTCACCCTCCAGACTTCAACTTCTCCTTCTCCTTCTTCTGATTCTTCTGATTCACCCTCCAAACTTCACCTTCTCCTTCTCCTTCTTCTGCTTCTCCTGATTCACCCTCCAGACTTCACCTTCTCCTTCTCCTTCTTCTGCTTCTTCTGATTCACCCTCCAGACTTCATCTTCTCCTTCTCCTTCTTCTGCTTCTTCTGATTCACCCTCCAGACTTCACCTTCTCCTTCTCCTTCTTCTGCTTCTTCTGATTCACCCTCCAGACTACACCTTCTCCTTCTCCTTCTTCTACTTCTTCTGATTCACCCTCCAGACTTCACCTTCTCCTTCTCCTTCTTCTACTTCTTCAGATTCACCCTCCAGTCTTCACCTTCTCCTTCTCCTTCTTCTGTTTCTTCTGCTTCACCCTCCAGACTTCACCTTCTCCTTCTCTTTCTTCTGCTTCTTCTGATTCACCCTCCAGACTTCACCTTCTCCTTCTCCTTCTTCTGATTCTTCTGATTCACCCTCCAGACTTCACCTTCTCCTTCTCCTTCTTCTGCTTCTTCTGATTCACCCTCCTGACTTCACCTTCTCCTTCTCCTTCTTCTACTTCTTCTGATTCACCCTCCTGACTTCACCTTCTCCTTCTCCTTCTTCTACTTCTTCTGCTTCACCCTCCAGACTTCACCTTCTCCTTCTCCTTCTTCTACTTCTTCTGATTCACCCTCCAGACTTCACCTTCTCCTTCTCCTTCTTTTGCTTCTTCTGCTTCACACTCCAGACTTCACCTTCTCCTTCTCCTTCTTCTGCTTCTTCTGATTCACCCTCCTTACTTCACCTTCTCCTTCTCCTTCTTCTGCTTCTTCTGATTCACCCTCCTGACTTCACCTTCTCCTTCTCCTTATTCTGCTTCTTCTGTTTCACCCTCCAGACTTCACCTTCTCCTTCTCCTTCTTCTGCTTCTTCTGATTCACCCTCCAGACATCACCTTCTCCTTCTCCTTCTTCTGCTTCTTCTGATTCACCCTCCAGACTTCACCTTCCCCTTCTCCTTCTTCTACGTCTTCTGATTCACCCTCCAGACTTCCCATTCTCCTTCTCCTTCTTCTGCTTCTTCTGATTCACCCTCCAGACTTCACCTTCTCCTTCTCCTTCGTCTACTTCTTCTGATTCACCCTCCAGACTACACCTTCTCCTTCTCCTTCTTCTACTTCTTCTGATTCACCCTCCAGACTTCACCTTCTCCTTCTCCTTCTTCTGTTTCTTCTGATTCACCCTCCAGACTTCACCTTCTCCTTCTCCTTCTTCTACTTCTTCTGATTCACCCTCCAGTCTTCACCTTCTCCTTCTCCTTCTTCTACTTCTTCTGATTCACCCTCCAGACTTCACCTTCTCCTTCTCCTTCTTCTACTTCTTCTGCTTCTCCCTCCAGACTTCACCTTCTCCTTCTCCTTCTTCTGCTTCTTCTGATTCACCCTCGAGACTTCACCTTCTCATTCTCCTTCTTCTACTTCTTCTGATTCACCCTCCAGACTTCACCTTCTCCTTCTCCTTCTTCTACTTCTTCTGATTCACCCTCCAGACTTCACCTTCTCCTTCTCCTTCTTCTACTTCTTCCGATTCACCCTCTTGACTTAACCTTCTCCTTCTCCTTCTTCTGCTTCTTCTGCTTCACCCTCCTGACTTCACCTTCTCCTTCTCCTTCTTCTACTTCTTCTGATTCACCCTCCAGACTTCACCTTCTCCTTCTCCTTCTTCTGCTTCTTCTGCTTCACCCTCCAGACTTCACCTTCTCCTTCTCCTTCTTCTGCTTCTTCTGCTTCGCCCTCCAGACATCACCTTCTCCTTCTCCTTCTTCTGCTTCTTCTGCTTCACCCTCCAGACTTCACCTTCTCCTTCTACTTCTTCTGCTTCTTCTGCTTCACTCTCCTGACTTCACCTTCTCCTTCACCTTCTTCTACTTCTTCTGATTCACCCTCCAGACTTCACCTTCTCCTTCTCCTTCTTCTGCTTCTTCTGCTTCACCCTCCAGACTTCACCTTCTCCTTCTCCTTCTTCTGCTTCTTCTGCTGCGCCCTCCAGACTTCACCTTCTCCTTCTCCTTTTTCTGCTTCTTCTGCTTCACCCTCCTGACTTCACCTTCTCCTTCTCCTTCTTCTGCTTCTTCTGATACACCCTCCTAACTTTACCTTCTCCTTCTCCTTCTTCTGCTTCTTCTGATTCACCCTCCTGACTTCACCTTCTCCTTCTCCTTCTTCTGCTTCTTCTAATTCACCCTCCAGACTTCACCTTCTCCTTGTCCTTCTTCTGCTTCTTCTGATTCACCCTCCAGACTTCACCTTCTCCTTCTCCTTCTTCTGCTTCTTCTGATTGACCCTCCAGACCTCACCTTCTCCTTCTCCTTCTTCTACTTCTTCTGATTCACCCTCCAGACTTCATCTTCTCCTTCTCCTTCTTCTGCTTCTTCTGATTCACCCTCCAGACTTCACCTTCTCCTTCTCCTTCTTCTGCTTCTTCTGCTTCACCCTCCTGACTTCACCTTCTCCTTCTCCTTCTTCTACTTCTTCTGATTCACCCTCCAGACTTCACCTTCTCCTTCTCCTTCTTCTGCTTCTTCTGCTTCACCCTCCAGACTTCACCTTCTCCTTCTCCTTCTTCTGCTTCTTCTGCTTCGCCCTCCAGACTTCACCTTCTCCTTCTCCATCTTCTGCTTCTTCTGCTTCACTCTCCTGACTTCACCTTCTCCTTCTCCTTCTTCTACTTCTTCTGATTCACCCTCCAGACTTCACCTTCTCCTTCTCCTTCTTCTGCTTCTTCTGCTTCACCCTCCAGACTTCAGCTTCTCCTTCTCCTTCTTCTGCTTCTTCTGCTGCGCCCTCCAGACTTCACCTTCTCCTTCTCCTTCTTCTGCTTCTTCTGCTTCGCCGTCCTGACTTCACCTTCTCCTTCTCCTTCTTCTACTTCTTCTGCTTCACCCTCCAGACTTCACCTTCTCCTTCTCCTTCTTCTACTTCTTCTGATTCACCCTCCAGACTTCACATTCTCCTTCTCCTTCTTTTGCTTCTTCTGCTTCACACTCCAGACTTCACCTTCTCCTTCTCCTTCTTCTGCTTCTTCTGATTCACCCTCCTTACTTCACCTTCTCCTTCTCCTTCTTCTGCTTCTTCTGATTCACCCTCCTGACTTCACCTTCTCCTTCTCCTTCTTCTGCTTCTTCTGATTCACCCTCCAGACTTCACCTTCTCCTTCTCCTTCGTCTACTTCTTCTGATTCACCCTCCAGACTACACCTTCTCCTTCTCCTTCTTCTACTTCTTCTGATTCACCCTCCAGACTTCACCTTCTCCTTCTCCTTCTTCTGCTTCTTCTGATTCACCCTCCAGACTTCACCTTCTCCTTCTCCTTCTTCTACTTCTTCAGATTCACCCTCCAGTCTTCACCTTCTCCTTCTCCTTTTCTGCTTCTTCTGATTCACCCTCCTGACTTCACCTTCTCCTTCTCCTTCTTCTGCTTCTTCTGATTCACCCTCCAGACTTCACCTTCTCCTTCTCCTTCTTCTGCTTCTTCTGCTTCGCCCTCCAGACATCACCTTCTCCTTCTCCTTCTTCTGCTTCTTCTGCTTCACCCTCCAGACTTCACCTTCTCCTTCTCCTTCTTCTGCTTCTTCTGCTTCACTCTCCTGACTTCACCTTCTCCTTCACCTTCTTCTACTTCTTCTGATTCACCCTCCAGACTTCACCTTCTCCTTCTCCTTCTTCTGCTTCTTCTGCTTCACCCTCCAGACTTCACCTTCTCCTTCTCCTTCTTCTGCTTCTTCTGCTGCGCCCTCCAGACTTCACCTTCTCCTTCTCCTTCTTCTGCTTCTTCTGCTTCACCCTCCTGACTTCACCTTCTCCTCCTCCTTCTTCTACTTCTTCTGCTTCACCCCCCTGACTTCACCTGCTCCTTCTCCTTCTTCTGCTTCTTCTGATTCACCCTCCTAACTTTACCTTCTCCTTCTCCTTCTTCTGCTTCTTCTGATTCACCCTCCTGACTTCACCTTCTCCTTCTCCTTCTTCTGCTACTTCTAATTCACCCTCCAGACTTCACCTTCTCCTTGTCCTTCTTCTGCTCCTTCTGATTCACACTCCAGACTTCACCTTCTCCTTCTCCTTCTTCTGCTTCTTCTGATTGACCCTCCAGACCTCACCTTCTCCTTCTCCTTCTTCTACTTCTTCTGATTCACCCTCCAGACTTCATCTTCTCCTTCTCCTTCTTCTGCTTCTTCTGATTCACCCTCCAGACTTCACCTTCTCCTTCTCCTTCTTCTGCTTCTTCTGCTTCACCCTCCTGACTTCACCATCTCCTTCTCCTTCTTCTACTTCTTCTGATTCACCCTCCAGACTTCACCTTCTCCTTCTCCTTCTTCTGCTTCTTCTGCTTCACCCTCCAGACTTCACCTTCTCCTTCTCCTTCTTCTGCTTCTTCTGCTTCGCCCTCCAGACTTCACCTTCTCCTTCTCCATCTTCTGCTTCTTCTGCTTCACTCTCCTGACTTCACCTTCTCCTTCTCCTTCTTCTACTTCTTCTGATTCACCCTCCAGACTTCACCTTCTCCTTCTCCTTCTTCTGCTTCTTCTGCTTCACCCTCCAGACTTCAGCTTCTCCTTCTCCTTCTTCTGCTTCTTCTGCTGCGCCCTCCAGACTTCACCTTCTCCTTCTCCTTCTTCTGCTTCTTCTGCTTCACCCTCCAGACTTCACCTTCTCCTTCTCCTTCTTCTGCTTCTTCTGCTTCGCCCTCCAGACTTCACCTTCTCCTTCTCCATCTTCTGCTTCTTCTGCTTCACTCTCCTGACTTCACCTTCTCCTTCTCCTTCTTCTACTTCTTCTGATTCACCCTCCAGACTTCACCTTCTCCTTCTCCTTCTTCTGCTTCTTCTGCTTCGCCGTCCTGACTTCACCTTCTCCTTCTCCTTCTTCTACTTCTTCTGCTTCACCCCCCTGACTTCACCTGCTCCTTCTCCTTCTTCTGCTTCTTCTGATTCACCCTCCTAACTACACCTTCTCCTTCTCCTTCTTCTGCTTCTTCTGATTCACCCTCCTGACTTCACCTTCTCCTTCTCCTTCTTCTGCTTCTTCTGATTCACCCTCCAGACTTCACCTTCTCCTTCTCCTTCTTCTCTTCTTCTGATTCACCCTCCAGTCTTCACCTTCTCCTTCTCCTTCTTCTGCTTCTTCTGATTCACCCTCCAGACTTCATCTTCTCCTTCTCCTTCTTCTGCTTCTTCTGATTCACCCTCCAGACTTCACCTTCTCCTTCTCCTTCTTCTGCTTCTTCTGATTCACCCTCCAGACTTCACCTTCTCCTTCTCCTTCTTCTACTTCTTCTGATTCACCCTCCAGACTTCACCTTCTCCTTCTCCTTCTTATACTTCTTCAGATTCACCCTCCAGTCTTCACCTTCTCCTTCTCCTTCTTCTGTTTCTTCTGCTTCACCCTCCAGACTTCACCTTCTTCTTCTCTTTCTTCTGCTTCTTCTGATTCACCCTCCAGACTTCACCTTCTCCTTCTCCTTCTTCTGATTCTTCTGATTCACCCTCCTGACTTCACCTTCTCCTTCTCCTTCTTCTACTTCTTCTGATTCACCCTCCTGACTTCACCTTCTCCTTCTCCTTCTTCTACTTCTTCTGATTCACCCTCCAGACTTCACCTTCTCCTTCTCCTTCTTCTGCTTCTTCTGATTCACCCTCCAGACTTCACCTTCTCCTTCTCCTTATTCTACTTCTTCTGATTCACCCTCCAGACTTCACCTTCTCCTTCTCCTTCTTCTGCTTCTTATGATTCACCCTCCAGACTTCACCTTCTCCTTCTCCTTCTTCTGCTTCTTCTGATTCACCCTCCAGACTTCACCTTCTCCTTCTCCTTCTTCTGCTTCTTCTGATTCACCCTCCAGACTTCACCTTCTCCTTCTCCTTCTTCTACTCCTTCTGATTCACCCTCCAGACTTCACCTTCTCCTTCTCCTTCTTCTGCTTCTTCTGATTCACCCTCCAGACTTCACCTTCTCCTTCTCCTTATTCTGCTTCTTCTGATTCACCCTCCAGACTTCACCTTCTCCTTCTCCTTCTTCTGCTTCTTCTGATTCACCCTGCAGACTTCACCTTCTCCTTCTCCTTCTTCTGCTTCTTCTGATTCACCCTCCAGACTTCACCTTCTCCTTCTCCTTCTTCTGCTTCTTCTGATTCACCCTCCAGACTTCACCTTCTCCTTCTCCTTCTTCTACTTCTTCTGATTCACCCTCCAGACTTCACCTTCTCCTTCTCCTTCTTCTGCTTCTTCTGATTCACCCTCCAGACTTCACCTTCTCCTTCTCCTTCTTCTACTTCTTCTGCTTCACCCTCCAGACTACACCTTCTCCTTCTCCTTCTTCTACTTCTTCTGATTCACCCTCCAGACTTCACCTTCTCCTTCTCCTTCTTCTGCTTCTTCTGATTCACCCTCCAGACTTCACCTTCTCCTTCTCCTTATTCTGCTTCTTCTGATTCACCCTCCAGACTTCACCTTCTCCTTCTCCTTCTTCTGCTTCTTCTGATTCACCCTCCAGACTTCACCTTCTCCTTCTCCTTCTTCTGCTTCTTCTGATTCACCCTCCAGACTTCACCTTCTCCTTCTCCTTCTTCTACTTCTTCTGATTCACCCTCCAGACTTCACCTTCTCCTTCTCCTTCTTCTGCTTCTTCTGATTCACCCTCCTGACTTCACCTTCTCCTTCTCCTTCTTCTACATCTTCTGATTCACCCTCCTGACTTCACCTTCTCCTTCTCCTTCTTCTACTTCTTCTGCTTCACCCTCCAGACTTCACCTTCTCCTTCTCCTTATTCTGCTTCTTCTGAATCACCCTCCAGACTTCACCTTCTCCTTCTCCTTCTTCTGCTTCTTCTGATTCACCCTCCAGACTTCACCTTCTCCTTCTCCTTCTTCTACTTCTTCTGATTCACCCTCCAGACTTCACCTTCTCCTTCTCCTTCTTCTGCTTCTTCTGTTTCACCCTCCAGACTTCACCTTCTCCTTCTCCTTATTCTGCTTCTTCTGAATCACCCTCCAGACTTCACCTTCTCCTTCTCCTTCTTCTGCTTCTTCTGATTCACCCTCCAGACTTCACCTTCTCCTTCTCCTTCTTCTGCTTCTTCTGATTCACCCTCCAGACTTCACCTTCTCCTTCTCCTTCTTCTACTTCTTCTGATTCACCCTCCAGAGTTCACCTTCTCCATCTCCTTCTTCTGCTTCTTCTGATTCACCCTCCAGACTTCACCTTCTCCTTCTCCTTCGTCTACTTCTTCTGATTCACCCTCCAGACTTCTCCTTCTCCTTCTGCTTCTTCTGCTTCTTCTGATTCACCCTCCAGACTTCACCTTCTCCTTCTCCTTCTTCTGTTTCTTCTGATTCACCCTCCAGACTTCACCTTCTCCTTCTCCTTCTTCTACTTCTTCTGATTCACCCTCCAGACTTCACCTTCTCCTTCTCCTTCTTCTACTTCTTCTGATTCACCCTCCAGACTTCACCTTCTCCTTCTCCTTCTTCTACTTCTTCTGCTTCTCCCTCCAGACTTCACCTTCTCCTTCTCCTTCTTCTGCTTCTTCTGATTCCCCCTCCAGACTTCACCTTCCCCTTCTCCTTCTTCTACTTCTTCTGATTCACCCTCCAGACTTCACCTTCTCCTTCTCCTTCTTCTACTTCTTCTGATTCACCCTCCAGACTTCACCTTCTCCTTCTCCTTCTTCTACTTCTTCCGATTCACCCTCCTGACTTCACCTTCTCCTTCTCCTTCTTCTGCTTCTTCTGCTTCACCCTCCTGACTTCACCTTCTCCTTCTCCTTCTTCTACTTCTTCTGATTCACCCTCCAGACTTCACCTTCTCCTTCTCCTTCTTCTGCTTCTTCTGCTTCACCCTCCAGACTTCACCTTCTCCTTCTCCTTCTTCTGCTTCTTCTGATTCGCCCTCCAGACATCACCTTCTCCTTCTCCTTCTTCTACTTCTTCTGATTCACCCTCCAGACTTCACATTCTCCTTCTCCTTCTTTTGCTTCTTCTGCTTCACACTCCAGACTTCACCTTCTCCTTCTCCTTCTTCTGCTTCTTCTGATTCACCCTCCTTACTTCACCTTCTCCTTCTCCTTCTTCTGCTTCTTCTGATTCACCCTCCTGACTTCACCTTCTCCTTCTCCTTATTCTGCTTCTTCTGTTTCACCCTCCAGACTTCACCTTCTCCTTCTCCTTCTTCTGCTTCTTCTGATTCACCCTCCAGACTTCACCTTCTCCTTCTCCTTCTTCTGTTTCTTCTGATTCACCCTCCAGACTTCACCTTCTCCTTCTCCTTCTTCTACTTCTTCTGATTCACCCTCCAGACTTCACCTTCTCCTTCTCCTTCTTCTGCTTCTTCTGATTCACCCTCCAGACTTCACCTTCTCCTTCTCCTTCGTCTACTTCTTCTGATTCACCCTCCAGACTACACCTTCTCCTTCTCCTTCTTCTACTTCTTCTGATTCACCCTCCAGACTTCACCTTCTCCTTCTCCTTCTTCTACTCCTTCTGATTCACCCTCCAGACTTCACCTTCTCCTTCTCCTTCTTCTACTCCTTCTGATTCTCCCTCCAGACTTCACCTTCTCCTTCTCCTTCTTCTGCTTCTTCTGATTCACCCTCCAGACTTCACCTTCTCCTTCTCCTTATTCTGATTCTTCTGATTCACCCTCCAGACTTCACCTTCTCCTTCTCCTTCTTCTGCTTCTTCTGATTCACCCTGCAGACTTCACCTTCTCCTTCTCCTTCTTCTGCTTCTTCTGATTCACCCTCCAGACTTCACCTTCTCCTTCTCCTTCTTCTGCTTCTTCTGATTCACCCTCCAGACTTCACCTTCTCCTTCTCCTTCTTCTACTTCTTCTGATTCACCCTCCAGACTTCACCTTCTCCTTCTCCTTCTTCTGCTTCTTCTGATTCACCCTCCAGACTTCACCTTCTCCTTCTCCTTCTTCTACTTCTTCTGCTTCACCCTCCAGACTACACCTTCTCCTTCTCCTTCTTCTACTTCTTCTGATTCACCCTCCAGACTTCACCTTCTCCTTCTCCTTCTTCTGCTTCTTCTGATTCACCCTCCAGACTTCACCTTCTCCTTCTCCTTATTCTGCTTCTTCTGATTCACCCTCCAGACTTCACCTTCTCCTTCTCCTTCTTCTGCTTCTTCTGATTCACCCTCCAGACTTCACCTTCTCCTTCTCCTTCTTCTGCTTCTTCTGATTCACCCTCCAGACTTCACCTTCTCCTTCTCCTTCTTCTACTTCTTCTGATTCACCCTCCAGACTTCACCTTCTCCTTCTCCTTCTTCTGCTTCTTCTGATTCAGCCTCCTGACTTCACCTTCTCCTTCTCCTTCTTCTACATCTTCTGATTCACCCTCCTGACTTCACCTTCTCCTTCTCCTTCTTCTACTTCTTCTGCTTCACCCTCCAGACTTCACCTTCTCCTTCTCCTTATTCTGCTTCTTCTGAATCACCCTCCAGACTTCACCTTCTCCTTCTCCTTCTTCTGCTTCTTCTGATTCACCCTCCAGACTTCACCTTCTCCTTCTCCTTCTTCTACTTCTTCTGATTCACCCTCCAGACTTCACCTTCTCCTTCTCCTTCTTCTGCTTCTTCTGTTTCACCCTCCAGACTTCACCTTCTCCTTCTCCTTATTCTGCTTCTTCTGAATCACCCTCCAGACTTCACCTTCTCCTTCTCCTTCTTCTGCTTCTTCTGATTCACCCTCCAGACTTCACCTTCTCCTTCTCCTTCTTCTGCTTCTTCTGATTCACCCTCCAGACTTCACCTTCTCCTTCTCCTTCTTCTACTTCTTCTGATTCACCCTCCAGACTTCACCTTCTCCATCTCCTTCTTCTGCTTCTTCTGATTCACCCTCCAGACTTCACCTTCTCCTTCTCCTTCGTCTACTTCTTCTGATTCACCCTCCAGACTTCTCCTTCTCCTTCTGCTTCTTCTGCTTCTTCTGATTCACCCTCCAGACTTCACCTTCTCCTTCTCCTTCTTCTGTTTCTTCTGATTCACCCTCCAGACTTCACCTTCTCCTTCTCCTTCTTCTACTTCTTCTGATTCACCCTCCAGACTTCACCTTCTCCTTCTCCTTCTTCTACTTCTTCTGATTCACCCTCCAGACTTCACCTTCTCCTTCTCCTTCTTCTACTTCTTCTGCTTCTCCCTCCAGACTTCACCTTCTCCTTCTCCTTCTTCTGCTTCTTCTGATTCACCCTCCAGACTTCACCTTCCCCTTCTCCTTCTTCTACTTCTTCTGATTCACCCTCCAGACTTCACCTTCTCCTTCTCCTTCTTCTACTTCTTCTGATTCACCCTCCAGACTTCACCTTCTCCTTCTCCTTCTTCTACTTCTTCCGATTCACCCTCCTGACTTCACCTTCTCCTTCTCCTTCTTCTGCTTCTTCTGCTTCACCCTCCTGACTTCACCTTCTCCTTCTCCTTCTTCTACTTCTTCTGATTCACCCTCCAGACTTCACCTTCTCCTTCTCCTTCTTCTGCTTCTTCTGCTTCACCCTCCAGACTTCACCTTCTCCTTCTCCTTCTTCTGCTTCTTCTGATTCGCCCTCCAGACATCACCTTCTCCTTCTCCTTCTTCTACTTCTTCTGATTCACCCTCCAGACTTCACATTCTCCTTCTCCTTCTTTTGCTTCTTCTGCTTCACACTCCAGACTTCACCTTCTCCTTCTCCTTCTTCTGCTTCTTCTGATTCACCCTCCTTACTTCACCTTCTCCTTCTCCTTCTTCTGCTTCTTCTGATTCACCCTCCTGACTTCACCTTCTCCTTCTCCTTATTCTGCTTCTTCTGTTTCACCCTCCAGACTTCACCTTCTCCTTCTCCTTCTTCTGCTTCTTCTGATTCACCCTCCAGACTTCACCTTCTCCTTCTCCTTCTTCTGTTTCTTCTGATTCACCCTCCAGACTTCACCTTCTCCTTCTCCTTCTTCTACTTCTTCTGATTCACCCTCCAGACTTCACCTTCTCCTTCTCCTTCTTCTGCTTCTTCTGATTCACCCTCCAGACTTCACCTTCTCCTTCTCCTTCGTCTACTTCTTCTGATTCGCCCTCCAGACTACACCTTCTCCTTCTCCTTCTTCTACTTCTTCTGATTCACCCTCCAGACTTCACCTTCTCCTTCTCCTTCTTCTGCTTCTTCTGATTCACCCTCCAGACTTCACCTTCTCCTTCTCCTTCTTCTACTTCTTCAGATTCACCCTCCAGTCTTCACCTTCTCCTTCTCCTTTTCTGCTTCTTCTGATTCACCCTCCTGACTTCACCTTCTCCTTCTCCTTCTTCTGCTTCTTCTGATTCACCCTCCAGACTTCACCTTCTCCTTCTCCTTCTTCTGCTTCTTCTGCTTCGCCCTCCAGACATCACCTTCTCCTTCTCCTTCTTCTGCTTCTTCTGCTTCACCCTCCAGATTTCACCTTCTCCTTCTCCTTCTTCTGCTTCTTCTGCTTCACTCTCCTGACTTCACCTTCTCCTTCACCTTCTTCTACTTCTTCTGATTCACCCTCCAGACTTCACCTTCTCCTTCTCCTTCTTCTGCTTCTTCTGCTTCACCCTCCAGACTTCACCTTCTCCTTCTCCTTCTTCTGCTTCTTCTGCTGCGCCCTCCAGACTTCAACTTCTCCTTCTCCTTCTTCTGCTTCTTCTGCTTCACCCTCCTGACTTCACCTTCTCCTTCTCCTTCTTCTACTTCTTCTGCTTCACCCCCCTGACTTCACCTGCTCCTTCTCCTTCTTCTGCTTCTTCTGATTCACCCTCCTAACTTCACCTTCTCCTTTTCCTTCTTCTGCTTCTTCTAATTCACCCTCCAGACTTCACCTTCTCCTTGTCCTTCTTCTGCTTCTTCTGATTCACCCTCCAGACTTCACCTTCTCCTTCTCCTTCTTCTGCTTCTTCTGATTGACCCTCCAGACCTCACCTTCTCCTTCTCCTTCTTCTACTTCTTCTGATTCACCCTCCAGACTTCATCTTCTCCTTCTCCTTCTTCTGCTTCTTCTGATTCACCCTCCAGACTTCACCTTCTCCTTCTCCTTCTTCTGCTTCTTCTGCTTCACCCTCCTGACTTCACCTTCTCCTTCTCCTTCTTCTACTTCTTCTGATTCACCCTCCAGACTTCACCTTCTCCTTCTCCTTCTTCTGCTTCTTCTGCTTCACCCTCCAGACTTCACCTTCTCCTTCTCCTTCTTCTGCTTCTTCTGCTTCGCCCTCCAGACTTCACCTTCTCCTTCTCCATCTTCTGCTTCTTCTGCTTCACTCTCCTGACTTCACCTTCTCCTTCTCCTTCTTCTACTTCTTCTGATTCACCCTCCAGACTTCACCTTCTCCTTCTCCTTCTTCTGCTTCTTCTGCTTCACGCTCCAGACTTCAGCTTCTCCTTCTCCTTCTTCTGCTTCTTCTGCTGCGCCCTCCAGACTTCACCTTCTCCTTCTCCTTCTTCTGCTTCTTCTGCTTCGCCGTCCTGACTTCACCTTCTCCATCTCCTTCTTCTACTTCTTCTGCTTCACCCCCCTTACTTCACCTTCTCCTTCTCCTTCTTCTGCTTCTTCTGATTCACCCTCCTAACTACACCTTCTCCTTCTCCTTCTTCTGCTTCTTCTGATTCACCCTCCTGACTTCACCTTCTCCTTCTCCTTCTTCTGCTTCTTCTGATTCACCCTCCAGACTTCACCTTCTCCTTCTCCTTCTTCTCTTCTTCTGATTCACCCTCCAGTCTTCACCTTCTCCTTCTCCTTCTTCTGCTTCTTCTGATTCACCCTCCAGACTTCATCTTCTCCTTCTCCTTCTTCTGCTTCTTCTGATTCACCCTCCAGACTTCACCTTCTCCTTCTCCTTCTTCTGCTTCTTCTGATTCACACTCCAGACTACACCTTCTCCTTCTCCTTCTTCTACTTCTTCTGATTCACCCTCCAGACTTCACCTTCTCCTTCTCCTTCTTATACTTCTTCAGATTCACCCTCCAGTCTTCACCTTCTCCTTCTCCTTCTTCTGTTTCTTCTGCTTCACCCTCCAGACTTCACCTTCTTCTTCTCTTTCTTCTGCTTCTTCTGATTCACCCTCCAGACTTCACCTTCTCCTTCTCCTTCTTCTGATTCTTCTGATTCACCCTCCTGACTTCACCTTCTCCTTCTCCTTCTTCTACTTCTTCTGATTCACCCTCCTGACTTCACCTTCTCCTTCTCCTTCTTCTACTTCTTCTGATTCACCCTCCAGACTTCACCTTCTCCTTCTCCTTCTTCTGCTTCTTCTGATTCACCCTCCAGACTTCACCTTCTCCTTCTCCTTATTCTGCTTCTTCTGATTCACCCTCCAGACTTCACCTTCTCCTTCTCCTTCTTCTACTCCTTCTGATTCACCCTCCAGACTTCACCTTCTCCTTCTCCTTCTTCTACTCCTTCTGATTCACCCTCCAGACTTCACCTTCTCCTTCTCCTTCTTCTGCTTCTTCTGATTCACCCTCCAGACTTCACCTTCTCCTTCTCCTTATTCTGCTTCTTCTGATTCACCCTCCAGACTTCACCTTCTCCTTCTCCTTCTTCTGCTTCTTCTGATTCACCCTGCAGACTTCACCTTCTCCTTCTCCTTCTTCTGCTTCTTCTGATTCACCCTCCAGACTTCACCTTCTCCTTCTCCTTCTTCTGCTTCTTCTGATTCACCCTCCAGACTTCACCTTCTCCTTCTCCTTCTTCTACTTCTTCTGATTCACCCTCCAGACTTCACCTTCTCCTTCTCCTTCTTCTGCTTCTTCTGATTCACCCTCCAGACTTCACCTTCTCCTTCTCCTTCTTCTACTTCTTCTGCTTCACCCTCCAGACTACACCTTCTCCTTCTCCTTCTTCTACTTCTTCTGATTCACCCTCCAGACTTCACCTTCTCCTTCTCCTTCTTCTGCTTCTTCTGATTCACCCTCCAGACTTCACCTTCTCCTTCTCCTTATTCTGCTTCTTCTGATTCACCCTCCAGACTTCACCTTCTCCTTCTCCTTCTTCTGCTTCTTCTGATTCACCCTCCAGACTTCACCTTCTCCTTCTCCTTCTTCTGCTTCTTCTGATTCACCCTCCAGACTTCACCTTCTCCTTCTCCTTCTTCTACTTCTTCTGATTCACCCTCCAGACTTCACCTTCTCCTTCTCCTTCTTCTGCTTCTTCTGATTCAGCCTCCTGACTTCACCTTCTCCTTCTCCTTCTTCTACATCTTCTGATTCACCCTCCTGACTTCACCTTCTCCTTCTCCTTCTTCTACTTCTTCTGCTTCACCCTCCAGACTTCACCTTCTCCTTCTCCTTATTCTGCTTCTTCTGAATCACCCTCCAGACTTCACCTTCTCCTTCTCCTTCTTCTGCTTCTTCTGATTCACCCTCCAGACTTCACCTTCTCCTTCTCCTTCTTCTACTTCTTCTGATTCACCCTCCAGACTTCACCTTCTCCTTCTCCTTCTTCTGCTTCTTCTGTTTCACCCTCCAGACTTCACCTTCTCCTTCTCCTTATTCTGCTTCTTCTGAATCACCCTCCAGACTTCACCTTCTCCTTCTCCTTCTTCTGCTTCTTCTGATTCACCCTCCAGACTTCACCTTCTCCTTCTCCTTCTTCTGCTTCTTCTGATTCACCCTCCAGACTTCACCTTCTCCTTCTCCTTCTTCTACTTCTTCTGATTCACCCTCCAGACTTCACCTTCTCCATCTCCTTCTTCTGCTTCTTCTGATTCACCCTCCAGACTTCACCTTCTCCTTCTCCTTCGTCTACTTCTTCTGATTCACCCTCCAGACTTCTCCTTCTCCTTCTGCTTCTTCTGCTTCTTCTGATTCACCCTCCAGACTTCACCTTCTCCTTCTCCTTCTTCTGTTTCTTCTGATTCACCCTCCAGACTTCACCTTCTCCTTCTCCTTCTTCTACTTCTTCTGATTCACCCTCCAGACCTCACCTTCTCCTTCTCCTTCTTCTACTTCTTCTGATTCACCCTCCAGACTTCACCTTCTCCTTCTCCTTCTTCTACTTCTTCTGCTTCTCCCTCCAGACTTCACCTTCTCCTTCTCCTTCTTCTGCTTCTTCTGATTCACCCTCCAGACTTCACCTTCCCCTTCTCCTTCTTCTACTTCTTCTGATTCACCCTCCAGACTTCACCTTCTCCTTCTCCTTCTTCTACTTCTTCTGATTCACCCTCCAGACTTCACCTTCTCCTTCTCCTTCTTCTACTTCTTCCGATTCACCCTCCTGACTTCACCTTCTCCTTCTCCTTCTTCTGCTTCTTCTGCTTCACCCTCCTGACTTCACCTTCTCCTTCTCCTTCTTCTACTTCTTCTGATTCACCCTCCAGACTTCACCTTCTCCTTCTCCTTCTTCTGCTTCTTCTGCTTCACCCTCCAGACTTCACCTTCTCCTTCTCCTTCTTCTGCTTCTTCTGATTCGCCCTCCAGACATCACCTTCTCCTTCTCCTTCTTCTACTTCTTCTGATTCACCCTCCAGACTTCACATTCTCCTTCTCCTTCTTTTGCTTCTTCTGCTTCACACTCCAGACTTCACCTTCTCCTTCTCCTTCTTCTGCTTCTTCTGATTCACCCTCCTTACTTCACCTTCTCCTTCTCCTTCTTCTGCTTCTTCTGATTCACCCTCCTGACTTCACCTTCTCCTTCTCCTTATTCTGCTTCTTCTGTTTCACCCTCCAGACTTCACCTTCTCCTTCTCCTTCTTCTGCTTCTTCTGATTCACCCTCCAGACTTCACCTTCTCCTTCTCCTTCTTCTGTTTCTTCTGATTCACCCTCCAGACTTCACCTTCTCCTTCTCCTTCTTCTACTTCTTCTGATTCACCCTCCAGACTTCACCTTCTCCTTCTCCTTCTTCTGCTTCTTCTGATTCACCCTCCAGACTTCACCTTCTGCTTCTCCTTCGTCTACTTCTTCTGATTCACCCTCCAGACTACACCTTCTCCTTCTCCTTCTTCTACTTCTTCTGATTCACCCTCCAGACTTCACCTTCTCCTTCTCCTTCTTCTGCTTCTTCTGATTCACCCTCCAGACTTCACCTTCTCCTTCTCCTTCTTCTACTTCTTCAGATTCACCCTCCAGTCTTCACCTTCTCCTTCTCCTTTTCTGCTTCTTCTGATTCACCCTCCTGACTTCACCTTCTCCTTCTCCTTCTTCTGCTTCTTCTGATTCACCCTCCAGACTTCACCTTCTCCTTCTCCTTCTTCTGCTTCTTCTGCTTCGCCCTCCAGACATCACCTTCTCCTTCTCCTTCTTCTGCTCCTTCTGCTTCACCCTCCAGATTTCACCTTCTCCTTCTCCTTCTTCTGCTTCTTCTGCTTCACTCTCCTGACTTCACCTTCTCCTTCACCTTCTTCTACTTCTTCTGATTCACCCTCCAGACTTCACCTTCTCCTTCTCCTTCTTCTGCTTCTTCTGCTTCACCCTCCAGACTTCACCTTCTCCTTCTCCTTCTTCTGCTTCTTCTGCTGCGCCCTCCAGACTTCAACTTCTCCTTCTCCTTCTTCTGCTTCTTCTGCTTCACCCTCCTGACTTCACCTTCTCCTTCTCCTTCTTCTACTTCTTCTGCTTCACCCCCCTGACTTCACCTGCTCCTTCTCCTTCTTCTGCTTCTTCTGATTCACCCTCCTAACTTTACCTTCTCCTTCTCCTTCTTCTGCTTCTTCTGATTCACCCTCCTGACTTCACCTTCTCCTTTTCCTTCTTCTGCTTCTTCTAATTCACCCTCCAGACTTCACCTTCTCCTTGTCCTTCTTCTGCTTCTTCTGATTCACCCTCCAGACTTCACCTTCTCCTTCTCCTTCTTCTGCTTCTTCTGATTGACCCTCCAGACCTCACCTTCTCCTTCTCCTTCTTCTACTTCTTCTGATTCACCCTCCAGACTTCATCTTCTCCTTCTCCTTCTTCTGCTTCTTCTGATTCACCCTCCAGACTTCACCTTCTCCTTCTCCTTCTTCTGCTTCTTCTGCTTCACCCTCCTGACTTCACCTTCTCCTTCTCCTTCTTCTACTTCTTCTGATTCACCCTCCAGACTTCACCTTCTCCTTCTCCTTCTTCTGCTTCTTCTGCTTCACCCTCCAGACTTCACCTTCTCCTTCTCCTTCTTCTGCTTCTTCTGCTTCGCCCTCCAGACTTCACCTTCTCCTTCTCCATCTTCTGCTTCTTCTGCTTCACTCTCCTGACTTCACCTTCTCCTTCTCCTTCTTCTACTTCTTCTGATTCACCCTCCAGACTTCACCTTCTCCTTCTCCTTCTTCTGCTTCTTCTGCTTCACCCTCCAGACTTCAGCTTCTCCTTCTCCTTCTTCTGCTTCTTCTGCTGCGCCCTCCAGACTTCACCTTCTCCTTCTCCTTCTTCTGCTTCTTCTGCTTCGCCGTCCTGACTTCACCTTCTCCATCTCCTTCTTCTACTTCTTCTGCTTCACCCCCCTTACTTCACCTGCTCCTTCTCCTTCTTCTGCTTCTTCTGATTCACCCTCCTAACTACACCTTCTCCTTCTCCTTCTTCTGCTTCTTCTGATTCACCCTCCTGACTTCACCTTCTCCTTCTCCTTCTTCTGCTTCTTCTGATTCACCCTCCAGACTTCACCTTCTCCTTCTCCTTCTTCTCTTCTTCTGATTCACCCTCCAGTCTTCACCTTCTCCTTCTCCTTCTTCTGCTTCTTCTGATTCATCCTCCAGACTTCATCTTCTCCTTCTCCTTCTTCTGCTTCTTCTGATTCACCCTCCAGACTTCACCTTCTCCTTCTCCTTCTTCTGCTTCTTCTGATTCACACTCCAGACTACACCTTCTCCTTCTCCTTCTTCTACTTCTTCTGATTCACCCTCCAGACTTCACCTTCTCCTTCTCCTTCTTATACTTCTTCAGATTCACCCTCCAGTCTTCACCTTCTCCTTCTCCTTCTTCTGTTTCTTCTGCTTCACCCTCCAGACTTCACATTCTTCTTCTCTTTCTTCTGCTTCTTCTGATTCACCCTCCAGACTTCACCTTCTCCTTCTCCTTCTTCTGATTCTTCTGATTCACCCTCCTGACTTCACCTTCTCCTTCTCCTTCTTCTACTTCTTCTGATTCACCCTCCTGACTTCACCTTCTCCTTCTCCTTCTTCTACTTCTTCTGATTCACCCTCCAGACTTCACCTTCTCCTTCTCCTTCTTCTGCTTCTTCTGATTCACCCTCCAGACTTCACCTTCTCCTTCTCCTTATTCTGCTTCTTCTGATTCACCCTCCAGACTTCACCTTCTCCTTCTCCTTCTTCTGCTTCTTATGATTCACCCTCCAGACTTCACCTTCTCCTTCTCCTTCTTCTGCTTCTTCTGATTCACCCTCCAGACTTCACCTTCTCCTTCTCCTTCTTCTGCTTCTTCTGATTCACCCTCCAGACTTCACCTTCTACTTCTCCTTCTTCTACTCCTTCTGATTCACCCTCCAGACTTCACCTTCTCCTTCTCCTTCTTCTGCTTCTTCTGATTCACCCTCCAGACTTCACCTTCTCCTTCTCCTTATTCTGCTTCTTCTGATTCACCCTCCAGACTTCACCTTCTCCTTCTCCTTCTTCTGCTTCTTCTGATTCACCCTGCAGACTTCACCTTCTCCTTCTCCTTCTTCTGCTTCTTCTGATTCACCCTCCAGACTTCACCTTCTCCTTCTCCTTCTTCTGCTTCTTCTGATTCACCCTCCAGACTTCACCTTCTCCTTCTCCTTCTTCTACTTCTTCTGATTCACCCTCCAGACTTCACCTTCTCCTTCTCCTTCTTCTGCTTCTTCTGATTCACCCTCCAGACTTCACCTTCTCCTTCTCCTTCTTCTACTTCTTCTGCTTCACCCTCCAGACTACACCTTCTCCTTCTCCTTCTTCTACTTCTTCTGATTCACCCTCCAGACTTCACCTTCTCCTTCTCCTTCTTCTGCTTCTTCTGATTCACCCTCCAGACTTCACCTTCTCCTTCTCCTTATTCTGCTTCTTCTGATTCACCCTCCAGACTTCACCTTCTCCTTCTCCTTCTTCTGCTTCTTCTGTATCACCCTCCAGACTTCACCTTCTCCTTCTCCTTCTTCTGCTTCTTCTGATTCACCCTCCAGAATTCACCTTCTCCTTCTCCTTCTTCTACTTCTTCTGATTCACCCTCCAGACTTCACCTTCTCCTTCTCCTTCTTCTGCTTCTTCTGATTCACCCTCCTGACTTCACCTTCTCCTTCTCCTTCTTCTACATCTTCTGATTCACCCTCCTGACTTCACCTTCTCCTTCTCCTTCTTCTACTTCTTCTGCTTCACCCTCCAGACTTCACCTTCTCCTTCTCCTTATTCTGCTTCTTCTGAATCACCCTCCAGACTTCACCTTCTCCTTCTCCTTCTTCTGCTTCTTCCGATTCACCCTTCAGACTTCACCTTCTCCTTCTCCTTCTTCTACTTCTTCTGATTCACCCTCCAGACTTCACCTTCTCCTTCTCCTTCTTCTGCTTCTTCTGTTTCACCCTCCAGACTTCACCTTCTCCTTCTCCTTATTCTGCTTCTTCTGAATCACCCTCCAGACTTCACCTTCTCCTTCTCCTTCTTCTGCTTCTTCTGATTCACCCTCCAGACTTCACCTTCTCCTTCTCCTTCTTCTGCTTCTTCTGATTCACCCTCCAGACTTCACCTTCTCCTTCTCCTTCTTCTACTTCTTCTGATTCACCCTCCAGACTTCACCTTCTCCATCTCCTTCTTCTGCTTCTTCTGATTCACCCTCCAGACTTCACCTTCTCCTTCTCCTTCGTCTACTTCTTCTGATTCACCCTCCAGACTTCTCCTTCTCCTTCTCCTTCTTCTGCTTCTTCTGATTCACCCTCCAGACTTCACCTTCTCCTTCTCCTTCTTCTGTTTCTTCTGATTCACCCTCCAGACTTCACCTTCTCCTTCTCCTTCTTCTACTTCTTCTGATTCACCCTCCAGACTTCACCTTCTCCTTCTCCTTCTTCTACTTCTTCTGATTCACCCTCCAGACTTCACCTTCTCCTTCTCCTTCTTCTACTTCTTCTGCTTCTCCCTCCAGACTTCACCTTCTCCTTCTCCTTCTTCTGCTTCTTCTGATTCACCCTCCAGACTTCACCTTCCCCTTCTCCTTCTTCTACTTCTTCTGATTCACCGTCCAGACTTCACCTTCTCCTTCTCCTTCTTCTACTTCTTCTGATTCACCCTCCAGACTTCACCTTCTCCTTCTCCTTCTTCTACTTCTTCCGATTCACCCTCCTGACTTCACCTTCTCCTTCTCCTTCTTCTGCTTCTTCTGCTTCACCCTCCTGACTTCACCTTCTCCTTCTCCTTCTTCTACTTCTTCTGATTCACCCTCCAGACTTCACCTTCTCCTTCTCCTTCTTCTGCTTCTTCTGCTTCACCCTCCAGACTTCACCTTCTCCTTCTCCTTCTTCTGCTTCTTCTGATTCGCCCTCCAGACATCACCTTCTCCTTCTCCTTCTTCTGCTTCTTCTGCTTCACCCTCCAGACTTCACCTTCTCCTTCTCCTTCTTCTGCTTCTTCTGCTTCACTCTCCTGACTTCACCTTCTCCTTCTCCTTCTTCTACTTCTTCTGATTCACCCTCCAGACTTCACCTTCTCCTTCTCCTTCTTCTGCTTCTTCTGCTTCACCCTCCAGACTTCACCTTCTCCTTCTCCTTCTTCTGCTTCTTCTGCTGCGCCCTCCAGACTTCAACTTCTCCTTCTCCTTCTTCTGCTTATTCTGCTTCACCCTCCTGACTTCACCTTCTCCTTCTCCTTCTTCTACTTCTTCTGTTTCACCCCCCTGACTTCACCTGCTCCTTCTCCTTCTTCTGCTTCTTCTGATTCACCCTCCTAACTTTACCTTCTCCTTCTCCTTCTTCTGCTTCTTCTGATTCACCCTCCTGACTTCACCTTCTCCTTCTCCTTCTTCTGCTTCTTCTAATTCACCCTCCAGACTTCACCTTCTCCTTCTCCTTCTTCTGCTTCTTCTGATTCACCCTCCAGACTTCACCTTCTCCTTCTCCTTCTTCTGCTTCTTCTGATTGACCCTCCAGACTTCACCTTCTCCTTCTCCTTCTTCTGCTTCTTCTGCTTCACCCTCCAGACTTCAGCTTCTCCTTCTCCTTCTTCTGCTTCTTCTGCTGCGCCCTCCAGACTTCACCTTCTCCTTCTCCTTCTTCTGCTTCTTCTGCTTCGCCGTCCTGACTTCACCTTCTCCATCTCCTTCTTCTACTTCTTCTGCTTCACCCCCCTTACTTCACCTGCTCCTTCTCCTTCTTCTGCTTCTTCTGATTCACCCTCCTAACTACACCTTCTCCTTCTCCTTCTTCTGCTTCTTCTGATTCACCCTCCTGACTTCACCTTCTCCTTCTCCTTCTTCTGCTTCTTCTGATTCACCCTCCAGACTTCACCTTCTCCTTCTCCTTCTTCTCTTCTTCTGATTCACCCTCCAGTCTTCACCTTCTCCTTCTCCTTCTTCTGCTTCTTCTGATTCACCCTCCAGACTTCATCTTCTCCTTCTCCTTCTTCTGCTTCTTCTGATTCACCCTCCAGACTTCACCTTCTCCTTCTCCTTCTTCTGCTTCTTCTGATTCACACTCCAGACTACACCTTCTCCTTCTCCTTCTTCTACTTCTTCTGATTCACCCTCCAGACTTCACCTTCTCCTTCTCCTTCTTATACTTCTTCAGATTCACCCTCCAGTCTTCACCTTCTCTTTCTCCTTCTTCTGTTTCTTCTGCTTCACCCTCCAGACTTCACCTTCTTCTTCTCTTTCTTCTGCTTCTTCTGATTCACCCTCCAGACTTCACCTTCTCCTTCTCCTTCTTCTGATTCTTCTGATTCACCCTCCTGACTTCACCTTCTCCTTCTCCTTCTTCTACTTCTTCTGATTCACCCTCCTGACTTCACCTTCTCCTTCTCCTTCTTCTACTTCTTCTGATTCACCCTCCAGACTTCACCTTCTCCTTCTCCTTCTTCTGCTTCTTCTGATTCACCCTCCAGACTTCACCTTCTCCTTCTCCTTATTCTGCTTCTTCTGATTCACCCTCCAGACTTCACCTTCTCCTTCTCCTTCTTCTGCTTCTTATGATTCACCCTCCAGACTTCACCTTCTCCTTCTCCTTCTTCTGCTTCTTCTGATTCACCCTCCAGACTTCACCTTCTCCTTCTCCTTCTTCTGCTTCTTCTGATTCACCCTCCAGACTTCACCTTCTCCTTCTCCTTCTTCTACTCCTTCTGATTCACCCTCCAGACTTCACCTTCTCCTTCTCCTTCTTCTGCTTCTTCTGATTCACCCTCCAGACTTCACCTTCTCCTTCTCCTTATTCTGCTTCTTCTGATTCACCCTCCAGACTTCACCTTCTCCTTCTCCTTCTTCTGCTTCTTCTGATTCACCCTGCAGACTTCACCTTCTCCTTCTCCTTCTTCTGCTTCTTCTGATTCACCCTCCAGACTTCACCTTCTCCTTCTCCTTCTTCTGCTTCTTCTGATTCACCCTCCAGACTTCACCTTCTCCTTCTCCTTCTTCTACTTCTTCTGATTCACCCTCCAGACTTCACCTTCTCCTTCTCCTTCTTCTGCTTCTTCTGATTCACCCTCCAGACTTCACCTTCTCCTTCTCCTTCTTCTACTTCTTCTGCTTCACCCTCCAGACTACACCTTCTCCTTCTCCTTCTTCTACTTCTTCTGATTCACCCTCCAGACTTCACCTTCTCCTTCTCCTTCTTCTGCTTCTTCTGATTCACCCTCCAGACTTGACCTTCTCCTTCTCCTTATTCTGCTTCTTCTGATTCACCCTCCAGACTTCACCTTCTCCTTCTCCTTCTTCTGCTTCTTCTGATTCACCCTCCAGACTTCACCTTCTCCTTCTCCTTCTTCTGCTTCTTCTGATTCACCCTCCAGAATTCACCTTCTCCTTCTCCTTCTTCTACTTCTTCTGATTCACCCTCCAGACTTCACCTTCTCCTTCTCCTTCTTCTGCTTCTTCTGATTCACCCTCCTGACTTCACCTTCTCCTTCTCCTTCTTCTACATCTTCTGATTCACCCTCCTGACTTCACCTTCTCCTTCTCCTTCTTCTACTTCTTCTGCTTCACCCTCCAGACTTCACCTTCTCCTTCTCCTTATTCTGCTTCTTCTGAATCACCCTCCAGACTTCACCTTCTCCTTCTCCTTCTTCTGCTTCTTCCGATTCACCCTCCAGACTTCACCTTCTCCTTCTCCTTCTTCTACTTCTTCTGATTCACCCTCCAGACTTCACCTTCTCCTTCTCCTTCTTCTGCTTCTTCTGTTTCACCCTCCAGACTTCACCTTCTCCTTCTCCTTATTCTGCTTCTTCTGAATCACCCTCCAGACTTCACCTTCTCCTTCTCCTTCTTCTGCTTCTTCTGATTCACCCTCCAGACTTCACCTTCTCCTTCTCCTTCTTCTGCTTCTTCTGATTCACCCTCCAGACTTCACCTTCTCCTTCTCCTTCTTCTACTTCTTCTGATTCACCCTCCAGACTTCACCTTCTCCATCTCCTTCTTCTGCTTCTTCTGATTCACCCTCCAGACTTCACCTTCTCCTTCTCCTTCGTCTACTTCTTCTGATTCACCCTCCAGACTTCTCCTTCTCCTTCTCCTTCTTCTGCTTCTTCTGATTCACCCTCCAGACTTCACCTTCTCCTTCTCCTTCTTCTGTTTCTTCTGATTCACCCTCCAGACTTCACCTTCTCCTTCTCCTTCTTCTACTTCTTCTGATTCACCCTCCAGACTTCACCTTCTCCTTCTCCTTCTTCTACTTCTTCTGATTCACCCTCCAGACTTCACCTTCTCCTTCTCCTTCTTCTACTTCTTCTGCTTCTCCCTCCAGACTTCAACTTCTCCTTCTCCTTCTTCTGCTTCTTCTGATTCACCCTCCAGACTTCACCTTCCCCTTCTCCTTCTTCTACTTCTTCTGATTCACCCTCCAGACTTCACCTTCTCCTTCTCCTTCTTCTACTTCTTCTGATTCGCCCTCCAGACTTCACCTTCTCCTTCTCCTTCTTCTACTTCTTCCGATTCACCCTCCTGACTTCACCTTCTCCTTCTCCGTCTTCTGCTTCTTCTGCTTCACCCTCCTGACTTCACCTTCTCCTTCTCCTTCTTCTACTTCTTCTGATTCACCCTCCAGACTTCACCTTCTCCTTCTCCTTCTTCTGCTTCTTCTGCTTCACCCTCCAGACTTCACCTTCTCCTTCTCCTTCTTCTGCTTCTTCTGATTCGCCCTCCAGACATCACCTTCTCCTTCTCCTTCTTCTGCTTCTTCTGCTTCACCCTCCAGACTTCACCTTCTCCTTCTCCTTCTTCTGCTTCTTCTGCTTCACTCTCCTGACTTCACCTTCTCCTTCTCCTTCTTCTACTTCTTCTGATTCACCCTCCAGACTTCACCTTCTCCTTCTCCTTCTTCTGCTTCTTCTGCTTCACCCTCCAGACTTCACCTTCTCCTTCTCCTTCTTCTGCTTCTTCTGCTGCGCCCTCCAGACTTCAACTTCTCCTTCTCCTTCTTCTGCTTATTCTGCTTCACCCTCCTGACTTCACCTTCTCCTTCTCCTTCTTCTACTTCTTCTGTTTCACCCCCCTGACTTCACCTGCTCCTTCTCCTTCTTCTGCTTCTTCTGATTCACCCTCCTAACTTTACCTTCTCCTTCTCCTTCTTCTGCTTCTTCTGATTCACCCTCCTGACTTCACCTTCTCCTTCTCCTTCTTCTGCTTCTTCTAATTCACCCTCCAGACTTCACCTTCTCCTTCTCCTTCTTCTGCTTCTTCTGATTCACCCTCCAGACTTCACCTTCTCCTTCTCCTTCTTCTGCTTCTTCTGATTGACCCTCCAGACCTCACCTTCTCCTTCTCCTTCTTCTACTTCTTCTGATTCACCCTCCAGACTTCATCTTCTCCAACTCCTTCTTCTGCTTCTTCTGATTCACCCTCCAGACTTCACCTTCTCCTTCTCCTTCTTCTGCTTCTTCTGATTCACCCTCCAGACTTCACCTTCTCCTTCTCCTTCTTCTACTTCTTCTGATTCACCCTCCTGATTTCACCTTCTCCTTCTCCTTCTTCTGCTTCTTCTGCTTCACCCTCCAGACTTCACCTTCTCCTGCTCCTTCTTCTGCTTCTTCTGCTTCACCCTCCAGACTTCACCTTCTCCTTCTCCTTCTTCTGCTTCTTCTGCTTCACCCTCCTGACTTCACCTTCTCCTTCTCCTTCTTCTACTTCGTCTGATTCACCCTCCAGACTTCACCTTCTCCTTCTCCTTCTTCTGCTTCTTCTGCTTCACCCTCCAGACTTCACCTTCTCCTTCTCCTTCTTCTGCTTCTTCTGCTTCGCCGTCCAGACTTCACCTTCTCCTTCTCCATCTTCTGCTTCTTCTGCTTCACTCTCCTGACTTCACCTTCTCCTTCTCCTTCTTCTACTTCTTCTGATTCACCCTCCAGACTTCACCTTCTCCTTCTCCTTCTTCTGCTTCTTCTGCTTCACCCTCCAGACTTCAGCTTCTCCTTCTCCTTCTTCTGCTTCTTCTGCTGCGCCCTCCAGACTTCACCTTCTCCTTCTCCTTCTTCTGCTTCTTCTGCTTCACCGTCCTGACTTCACCTTCTCCTTCTCCTTCTTCTACTTCTTCTGCTTCACCCCCCTGACTTCACCTGCTCCTTCTCCTTCTTCTGCTTCTTCTGATTCACCCTCCGAACTTCACCTTCTCCTTCTCCTTCTTCTGCTTCTTCTGATTCACCCTCCTGACTTAACCTTCTCCTTCTCCTTCTTCTGCTTCTTCTGATTCACCCACCAGACTTCACCTTCTCCTTCTCCTTCTTCTGCTTCTTCTGTTTCACCCTCCAGACTTCACCTTCTCCTTCTCCTTCTTCTGCTTCTTCTGATTCACCCTCCAAACTTCATCTTCTCCTTCTCCTTCTTCTGCTTCTTCTGATTCACCCTCCAGACTTCACCTTCTCCTTCTCCTTCTTCTCCTTCTTCTGATTCACACTCCAGACTTCACCTTCTCCTTCTCCTTCTTCTACTTCTTCTGATTCACCCTCCAGACTTCACCTTCTCCTTCTCCTTCTTCTACTTCTTCAGATTCACCCTCCAGTCTTCACCTTCTCCTTCTCCTTCTTCTGTTTCTTCTGCTTCACCCTCCAGACTTCACCTTCTCCTTCTCTTTCTTCTGCTTCTTCTGATTCACCCTCCAGACTTCAACTTCTCCTTCTCCTTCTTCTGATTCTTCTGATTCACCCTCCAAACTTCACCTTCTCCTTCTCCTTCTTCTGCTTCTTCTGATTCACCCTCCAGACTTCACCTTCTCCTTCTCCTTCTTCTGCTTCTTCTGATTCACCCTCCAGACTTCATCTTCTCCTTCTCCTTCTTCTGCTTCTTCTGATTCACCCTCCAGTCTTCACCTTCTCCTTCTCCTTCTTCTGCTTCTTCTGATTCACCCTCCAGACTACACCTTCTCCTTCTCCTTCTTCTGCTTCTTCTGATTGACCCTCCAGACCTCACCTTCTCCTTCTCCTTCTTCTACTTCTTCTGATTCACCCTCCAGACTTCATCTTCTCCAACTCCTTCTTCTGCTTCTTCTGATTCACCCTCCAGACTTCACCTTCTCCTTCTCCTTCTTCTGCTTCTTCTGATTCACCCTCCAGACTTCACCTTCTCCTTCTCCTTCTTCTACTTCTTCTGATTCACCCTCCTGATTTCACCTTCTCCTTCTCCTTCTTCTGCTTCTTCTGCTTCACCCTCCAGACTTCACCTTCTCCTGCTCCTTCTTCTGCTTCTTCTGCTTCACCCTCCAGACTTCACCTTCTCCTTCTCCTTCTTCTGCTTCTTCTGCTTCACCCTCCTGACTTCACCTTCTCCTTCTCCTTCTTCTACTTCGTCTGATTCACCCTCCAGACTTCACCTTCTCCTTCTCCTTCTTCTGCTTCTTCTGCTTCACCCTCCAGACTTCACCTTCTCCTTCTCCTTCTTCTGCTTCTTCTGCTTCGCCGTCCAGACTTCACCTTCTCCTTCTCCATCTTCTGCTTCTTCTGCTTCACTCTCCTGACTTCACCTTCTCCTTCTCCTTCTTCTACTTCTTCTGATTCACCCTCCAGACTTCACCTTCTCCTTCTCCTTCTTCTGCTTCTTCTGCTTCACCCTCCAGACTTCAGCTTCTCCTTCTCCTTCTTCTGCTTCTTCTGCTGCGCCCTCCAGACTTCACCTTCTCCTTCTCCTTCTTCTGCTTCTTCTGCTTCACCGTCCTGACTTCACCTTCTCCTTCTCCTTCTTCTACTTCTTCTGCTTCACCCCCCTGACTTCACCTGCTCCTTCTCCTTCTTCTGCTTCTTCTGATTCACCCTCCGAACTTCACCTTCTCCTTCTCCTTCTTCTGCTTCTTCTGATTCACCCTCCTGACTTAACCTTCTCCTTCTCCTTCTTCTGCTTCTTCTGATTCACCCACCAGACTTCACCTTCTCCTTCTCCTTCTTCTGCTTCTTCTGTTTCACCCTCCAGACTTCACCTTCTCCTTCTCCTTCTTCTGCTTCTTCTGATTCACCCTCCAAACTTCATCTTCTCCTTCTCCTTCTTCTGCTTCTTCTGATTCACCCTCCAGACTTCACCTTCTCCTTCTCCTTCTTCTCCTTCTTCTGATTCACACTCCAGACTTCACCTTCTCCTTCTCCTTCTTCTACTTCTTCTGATTCACCCTCCAGACTTCACCTTCTCCTTCTCCTTCTTCTACTTCTTCAGATTCACCCTCCAGTCTTCACCTTCTCCTTCTCCTTCTTCTGTTTCTTCTGCTTCACCCTCCAGACTTCACCTTCTCCTTCTCTTTCTTCTGCTTCTTCTGATTCACCCTCCAGACTTCAACTTCTCCTTCTCCTTCTTCTGATTCTTCTGATTCACCCTCCAAACTTCACCTTCTCCTTCTCCTTCTTCTGCTTCTTCTGATTCACCCTCCAGACTTCACCTTCTCCTTCTCCTTCTTCTGCTTCTTCTGATTCACCCTCCAGACTTCATCTTCTCCTTCTCCTTCTTCTGCTTCTTCTGATTCACCCTCCAGTCTTCACCTTCTCCTTCTCCTTCTTCTGCTTCTTCTGATTCACCCTCCAGACTACACCTTCTCCTTCTCCTTCTTCTACTTCTTCTGATTCACCCTCCAGACTTCACCTTCTCCTTCTCCTTCTTCTACTTCTTCAGATTCACCCTCCAGTCTTCACCTTCTCCTTCTCCTTCTTCTGTTTCTTCTGCTTCACCCTCCAGACTTCACCTTCTCCTTCTCTTTCTTCTGCTTCTTCTGATTCACCCTCCAGACTTCACCTTCTCCTTCTCCTTCTTCTGATTCTTCTGATTCACCCTCCAGACTTCACCTTCTCCTTCTCCTTCTTCTGCTTCTTCTGATTCACCCTCCTGACTTCACCTTCTCCTTCTCCTTCTTCTACTTCTTCTGATTCACCCTCCTGACTTCACCTTCTCCTTCTCCTTCTTCTACTTCTTCTGCTTCACCCTCCAGACTTCACCTTCTCCTTCTCCTTCTTCTACTTCTTCTGATTCACCCTCCAGACTTCACCTTCTCCTTCTCCTTCTTTTGCTTCTTCTGCTTCACACTCCAGACTTCACCTTCTCCTTCTCCTTCTTCTGCTTCTTCTGATTCACCCTCCTTACTTCACCTTCTCCTTCTCCTTCTTCTGCTTCTTCTGATTCACCCTCCTGACTTCACCTTCTCCTTCTCCTTTTTCTGCTTCTTCTGTTTCACCCTCCAGACTTCACCTTCTCCTTCTCCTTCTTCTGCTTCTTCTGATTCACCCTCCAGACTTCACTTTCTCCTTCTCCTTCTTCTGCTTCTTCTGATTCACCCTCCAGACTTCACCTTCCCCTTCTCCTTCTTCTACTTCTTCTGATTCACCCTCCAGACTTCACCTTCTCCTTCTCCTTCTTCTGCTTCTTCTGATTCACCCTCCAGACTTCACCTTCTCCTTCTCCTTCGTCTACTTCTTCTGATTTACCCTCCAGACTACACCTTCTCCTTCTCCTTCTTCTACTTCTTCTGATTCACCCTCCAGACTTCACCTTCTCCTTCTCCTTCTTCTGTTTCTTCTGATTCACCCTCCAGACTTCACCTTCTCCTTCTCCTTCTTCTACTTCTTCTGATTCACCCTCCAGACTTCACCTTCTCCTTCTCCTTCTTCTACTTCTTCTGATTCACCCTCCAGACTTCACCTTCTCCTTCTCCTTCTTCTGCTTCTTCTGATTCACCCTCCAGACTTCACCTTCTCATTCTCCTTCTTCTACTTCTTCTGATTCACCCTCCAGACTTCACCTTCTCCTTCTCCTTCTTCTACTTCTTCTGATTCACCCTCCAGACTTCACCTTCTCCTTCTCCTTCTTCTACTTCTTCCGATTCACCCTCCTGACTTCACCTTCTCCTTCTCCTTCTTCTGCTTCTTATGCTTCACCCTCCTGACTTCACCTTCTCCTTCTCCTTCTTCTACTTCTTCTGATTCACCCTCCAGACTTCACCTTCTCCTTCTCCTTCTTCTGCTTCTTCTGCTTCATCCTCCAGACTTCACCTTCTCCTTCTCCTTCTTCTGCTTCTTCTGCTTCGCCCTCCAGACATCACCTTCTCCTTCTCCTTCTTCTGCTTCTTCTGCTTCACCCTCCAGACTTCACCTTCTCCTTCTCCTTCTTCTGCTTCTTCTGCTTCACTCTCCTGACTTCACCTTCTCCTTCACCTTCTTCTACTTCTTCTGATTCACCCTCCAGACTTCACCTTCTCCTTCTCCTTCTTCTGCTTCTTCTGCTTCACCCTCCAGACTTCACCTTCTCCTTCTCCTTCTTCTGCTTCTTCTGCTGCGCCCTCCAGACTTCACCTTCTCCTTCTCCTTCTTCTGCTTCTTCTGCTTCACCCTCCTGACTTCACCATCTCCTTCTCCTTCTTCTACTTCTTCTGCTTCACCCCCCTGACTTCACCTGCTCCTTCTCCTTCTTCTGCTTCTTCTGATTCACCCTCCTAACTTTACCTTCTCCTTCTCCTTCTTCTGCTTCTTCTGATTCACCCTCCTGACTTCACCTTCTCCTTCTCCTTCTTCTGCTTCTTCTAATTCACCCTCCAGACTTCACCTTCTCCTTGTCCTTCTTCTGCTTCTTCTGATTCACCCTCCAGACTTCACCTTCTCCTTCTCCTTCTTCTGCTTCTTCTGATTGACCCTCCAGACCTCACCTTCTCCTTCTCCTTCTTCTACTTCTTCTGATTCACCCTCCAGACTTCATCTTCTCCTTCTCCTTCTTCTGCTTCTTCTGATTCACCCTCCAGACTTCACCTTCTCCTTCTCCTTCTTCTGCTTCTTCTGCTTCACCCTCCTGACTTCACCTTCTCCTTCTCCTTCTTCTACTTCTTCTGATTCACCCTCCAGACTTCACCTTCTCCTTCTCCTTCTTCTGCTTCTTCTGCTTCACCCTCCAGACTTCACCTTCTCCTTCTCCTTCTTCTGCTTCTTCTGCTTCGCCCTCCAGACTTCACCTTCTCCTTCTCCATCTTCTGCTTCTTCTGCTTCACTCTCCTGACTTCACCTTCTCCTTCTCCTTCTTCTACTTCTTCTGATTCACCCTCCAGACTTCACCTTCTCCTTCTCCTTCTTCTGCTTCTTCTGCTTCACCCTCCAGACTTCAGCTTCTCCTACTCCTTCTTCTGCTTCTTCTGCTGCGCCCTCCAGACTTCACCTTCTCCTTCTCCTTCTTCTGCTTCTTCTGCTTCGCCGTCCTGACTTCACCTTCTCCTTCTCCTTCTTCTACTTCTTCTGCTTCACCCCCCTGACTTCACCTGCTCCTTCTCCTTCTTCTGCTTCTTCTGATTCACCCTCCTAACTACACCTTCTCCTTCTCCTTCTTCTGCTTCTTCTGATTCACCCTCCTGACTTCACCTTCTCCTTCTCCTTCTTCTGCTTCTTCTGATTCACCCTCCAGACTTCACCTTCTCCTTCTCCTTCTTCTGCTTCTTCTGATTCACCCTCCAGACTTCACCTTCTCCTTCTCCTTCTTCTGCTTCTTCTGATTCACCCTCCAGACTTCATCTTCTCCTTCTCCTTCTTCTGCTTCTTCTGATTCACCCTCCAGACTTCACCTTCTCCTTCTCCTTCTTCTGCTTCTTCTGATTCACCCTCCAGACTTCACCTTCTCCTTCTCCTTCTTCTACTTCTTCTGATTCACCCTCCAGACTTCACCTTCTCCTTCTCCTTCTTATACTTCTTCAGATTCACCCTCCAGTCTTCACCTTCTCCTTCTCCTTCTTCTGTTTCTTCTGCTTCACCCTCCAGACTTCACCTTCTTCTTCTCTTTCTTCTGCTTCTTCTGATTCACCCTCCAGACTTCACCTTCTCCTTCTCCTTCTTCTGATTCTTCTGATTCACCCTCCTGACTTCACCTTCTCCTTCTCCTTCTTCTACTTCTTCTGATTCACCCTCCTGACTTCACCTTCTCCTTCTCCTTCTTCTACTTCTTCTGATTCACCCTCCAGACTTCACCTTCTCCTTCTCCTTCTTCTGCTTCTTCTGATTCACCCTCCAGACTTCACCTTCTCCTTCTCCTTATTCTGCTTCTTCTGATTCACCCACCAGACTTCACCTTCTCCTTCTCCTTCTTCTGCTTCTTATGATTCACCCTCCAGACTTCACCTTCTCCTTCTCCTTCTTCTGCTTCTTCTGATTCACCCTCCAGACTTCACCTTCTCCTTCTCCTTCTTCTGCTTCTTCTGATTCACCCTCCAGACTTCACCTTCTCCTTCTCCTTCTTCTACTCCTTCTGATTCACCCTCCAGACTTCACCTTCTCCTTCTCCTTCTTCTGCTTCTTCTGATTCACCCTCCAGACTTCACCTTCTCCTTCTCCTTATTCTGCTTCTTCTGATTCACCCTCCAGACTTCACCTTCTCCTTCTCCTTCTTCTGCTTCTTCTGATTCACCCTGCAGACTTCACCTTCTCCTTCTCCTTCTTCTGCTTCTTCTGATTCACCCTCCAGACTTCACCTTCTCCTTCTCCTTCTTCTGCTTCTTCTGATTCACCCTCCAGACTTCACCTTCTCCTTCTCCTTCTTCTACTTCTTCTGATTCACCCTCCAGACTTCACCTTCTCCTTCTCCTTCTTCTGCTTCTTCTGATTCACCCTCCAGACTTCACCTTCTCCTTCTCCTTCTTCTACTTCTTCTGCTTCACCCTCCAGACTACACCTTCTCCTTCTCCTTCTTCTACTTCTTCTGATTCACCCTCCAGACTTCACCTTCTCCTTCTCCTTCTTCTGCTTCTTCTGATTCACCCTCCAGACTTCACCTTCTCCTTCTCCTTATTCTGCTTCTTCTGATTCACCCTCCAGACTTCACCTTCTCCTTCTCCTTCTTCTGCTTCTTCTGATTCACCCTCCAGACTTCACCTTCTCCTTCTCCTTCTTCTGCTTCTTCTGATTCACCCTCCAGACTTCACCTTCTCCTTCTCCTTCTTCTGCTTCTTCTGATTCACCCTCCAGACATCACCTTCTCCTTCTCCTTCTTCTACTTCTTCTGATTCACCCTCCAGACTTCACCTTCTCCTTCTCCTTCTTCTGCTTCTTCTGATTCACCCTCCTGACTTCACCTTCTCATTCTCCTTCTTCTACATCTTCTGATTCACCCTCCTGACTTCACCTTCTCCTTCTCCTTCTTCTACTTCTTCTGCTTCACCCTCCAGACTTCACCTTCTCCTTCTCCTTATTCTGCTTCTTCTGAATCACCCTCCAGACTTCACCTTCTCCTTCTCCTTCTTCTGCTTCTTCTGATTCACCCTCCAGACTTCACCTTCTCCTTCTCCTTCTTCTACTTCTTCTGATTCACCCTCCAGACTTCACCTTCTCCTTCTCCTTCTTCTGCTTCTTCTGTTTCACCCTCCAGACTTCACCTTCTCCTTCTCCTTATTCTGCTTCTTCTGAATCACCCTCCAGACTTCACCTTCTCCTTCTCCTTCTTCTGCTTCTTCTGATTCACCCTCCAGACTTCACCTTCTCCTTCTCCTTCTTCTGCTTCTTCTGATTCACCCTCCAGACTTCACCTTCTCCTTCTCCTTCTTCTACTTCTTCTGATTCACCCTCCAGACTTCACCTTCTCCATCTCCTTCTTCTGCTTCTTCTGATTCACCCTCCAGACTTCACCTTCAATTCTCCTTCGACTACTTCTTCTGATTCACCCTCCAGACTTCTCCTTCTCCTTCTCCTTCTTCTGCTTCTTCTGATTCACCCTCCAGACTTCACCTTCTCCTTCTCCTTCTTCTACTTCTTCTGATTCACCCTCCAGACTTCACCTTCTCCTTCTCTTTCTTCTGCTTCTTCTGATTCACCCTCCAGTCTTCACCTTCTCCTTCTCCTTCTTCTGATTCTTCTGCTTCACCCTCCAGACTTCAACTTCTCCTTCTCCTTCTTCTGCTTCTTCTGCTGCGCCCTCCAGACTTCACCTTCTCCTTCTCCTTCTTCTGCTTCTTCTGCTTCACCCTCCTGACTTCACCTTCTCCTTCTCCTTCTTCTACTTCTTCTGCTTCACCCCCCTGACTTCACCTGCTCCTTCTCCTTCTTCTGCTTCTTCTGATTCACCCTCCTAACTTTACCTTCTCCTTCTCCTTCTTCTGCTTCTTCTGATTCACCCTCCTGACTTCACCTTCTCCTTCTCCTTCTTCTGCTTCTTCTAATTCACCCTCCAGACTTCACCTTCTCCTTGTCCTTCTTCTGCTTCTTCTGATTCACCCTCCAGACTTCACCTTCTCCTTCTCCTTCTTCTGCTTCTTCTGATTGACCCTCCAGACCTCACCTTCTCCTTCTCCTTCTTCTACTTCTTCTAATTCACCCTCCAGACTTCATCTTCTCCTTCTCCTTCTTCTGCTTCTTCTGATTCACCCTCCAGACTTCACCTTCTCCTTCTCCTTCTTCTGCTTCTTCTGATTCACCCTCCAGACTTCACCTTCTCCTTCTCCTTCTTCTAATTCTTCTGATTCACCCTCCTGACTTCACCTTCTCCTTCTCCTTCTTCTGCTTCTTCTGCTTCACCCTCCAGACTTCACCTTCTCCTTCTCCTTCTTCTACTTCTTCCGATTCACCCTCCTGACTTCACCTTCTCCTTCTCCTTCTTCTGCTTCTTATGCTTCACCCTCCTGACTTCACCTTCTCCTTCTCCTTCTTCTACTTCTTCTGATTCACCCTCCAGACTTCACCTTCTCCTTCTCCTTCTTCTGCTTCTTCTGCTTCACCCTCCAGACTTCACCTTCTCCTTCTCCTTCTTCTGCTTCTTCTGCTTCGCCCTCCAGACATCACCTTCTCCTTCTCCTTCTTCTGCTTCTTCTGCTTCACCCTCCAGACTTCACCTTCTCCTTCTCCTTCTTCTGCTTCTTCTGCTTCACTCTCCTGACTTCACCTTCTCCTTCACCTTCTTCTACTTCTTCTGATTCACCCTCCAGACTTCACCTTCTCCTTCTCCTTCTTCTGCTTCTTCTGCTTCATCCTCCAGACTTCACCTTCTCCTTCTCCTTCTTCTGCTTCTTCTGCTGCGCCCTCCAGACTTCACCTTCTCCTTCTCCTTCTTCTGCTTCTTCTGCTTCACCCTCCTGACTTCACCTTCTCCTTCTCCTTCTTCTACTTCTTCTGCTTCACCCCCCTGACTTCACCTGCTCCTTCTCCTTCTTCTGCTTCTTCTGATTCACCCTCCTAACTTTACCTTCTCCTTCTCCTTCTTCTGCTTCTTCTGATTCACCCTCCTGACTTCACCTTCTCCTTCTCCTTCTTCTGCTTCTTCTAATTCACCCTCCAGACTTCACCTTCTCCTTGTCCTTCTTCTGCTTCTTCTGATTCACCCTCCAGACTTCACCTTCTCCTTCTCCTTCTTCTGCTTCTTCTGATTGACCCTCCAGACCTCACCTTCTCCTTCTCCTTCTTCTACTTCTTCTGATTCACCCTCCAGACTTCATCTTCTCCTTCTCCTTCTTCTGCTTCTTCTGATTCACCCTCCAGACTTCACCTTCTCCTTCTCCTTCTTCTGCTTCTTCTGCTTCACCCTCCTGACTTCACCTTCTCCTTCTCCTTCTTCTACTTCTTCTGATTCACCCTCCAGACTTCACCTTCTCCTTCTCCTTCTTCTGCTTCTTCTGCTTCACCCTCCAGACTTCACCTTCTCCTTCTCCTTCTTCTGCTTCTTCTGCTTCGCCCTCCAGACTTCACCTTCTCCTTCTCCATCTTCTGCTTCTTCTGCTTCACTCTCCTGACTTCACCTTCTCCTTCTCCTTCTTCTACTTCTTCTGATTCACCCTCCAGACTTCACCTTCTCCTTCTCCTTCTTCTGCTTCTTCTGCTTCACCCTCCAGACTTCAGCTTCTCCTACTCCTTCTTCTGCTTCTTCTGCTGCGCCCTCCAGACTTCACCTTCTCCTTCTCCTTCTTCTGCTTCTTCTGCTTCGCCGTCCTGACTTCACCTTCTCCTTCTCCTTCTTCTACTTCTTCTGCTTCACCCCCCTGACTTCACCTGCTCCTTCTCCTTCTTCTGCTTCTTCTGATTCACCCTCCTAACTACACCTTCTCCTTCTCCTTCTTCTGCTTCTTCTGATTCACCCTCCTGACTTCACCTTCTCCTTCTCCTTCTTCTGCTTCTTCTGATTCACCCTCCAGACTTCACCTTCTCCTTCTCCTTCTTCTGCTTCTTCTGATTCACCCTCCAGACTTCACCTTCTCCTTCTCCTTCTTCTGCTTCTTCTGATTCACCCTCCAGACTTCATCTTCTCCTTCTCCTTCTTCTGCTTCTTCTGATTCACCCTCCAGACTTCACCTTCTCCTTCTCCTTCTTCTGCTTCTTCTGATTCACCCTCCAGACTTCACCTTCTCCTTCTCCTTCTTCTACTTCTTCTGATTCACCCTCCAGACTTCACCTTCTCCTTCTCCTTCTTATACTTCTTCAGATTCACCCTCCAGTCTTCACCTTCTCCTTCTCCTTCTTCTGTTTCTTCTGCTTCACCCTCCAGACTTCACCTTCTTCTTCTCTTTCTTCTGCTTCTTCTGATTCACCCTCCAGACTTCACCTTCTCCTTCTCCTTCTTCTGATTCTTCTGATTCACCCTCCTGACTTCACCTTCTCCTTCTCCTTCTTCTACTTCTTCTGATTCACCCTCCTGACTTCACCTTCTCCTTCTCCTTCTTCTACTTCTTCTGATTCACCCTCCAGACTTCACCTTCTCCTTCTCCTTCTTCTGCTTCTTCTGATTCACCCTCCAGACTTCACCTTCTCCTTCTCCTTATTCTGCTTCTTCTGATTCACCCTCCAGACTTCACCTTCTCCTTCTCCTTCTTCTGCTTCTTATGATTCACCCTCCAGACTTCACCTTCTCCTTCTCCTTCTTCTGCTTCTTCTGATTCACCCTCCAGACTTCACCTTCTCCTTCTCCTTCTTCTGCTTCTTCTGATTCACCCTCCAGACTTCACCTTCTCCTTCTCCTTCTTCTACTCCTTCTGATTCACCCTCCAGACTTCACCTTCTCCTTCTCCTTCTTCTGCTTCTTCTGATTCACCCTCCAGACTTCACCTTCTCCTTCTCCTTATTCTGCTTCTTCTGATTCACCCTCCAGACTTCACCTTCTCCTTCTCCTTCTTCTGCTTCTTCTGATTCACCCTGCAGACTTCACCTTCTCCTTCTCCTTCTTCTGCTTCTTCTGATTCACCCTCCAGACTTCACCTTCTCCTTCTCCTTCTTCTGCTTCTTCTGATTCACCCTCCAGACTTCACCTTCTCCTTCTCCTTCTTCTACTTCTTCTGATTCACCCTCCAGACTTCACCTTCTCCTTCTCCTTCTTCTGCTTCTTCTGATTCACCCTCCAGACTTCACCTTCTCCTTCTCCTTCTTCTACTTCTTCTGCTTCACCCTCCAGACTACACCTTCTCCTTCTCCTTCTTCTACTTCTTCTGATTCACCCTCCAGACTTCACCTTCTCCTTCTCCTTCTTCTGCTTCTTCTGATTCACCCTCCAGACTTCACCTTCTCCTTCTCCTTATTCTGCTTCTTCTGATTCACCCTCCAGACTTCACCTTCTCCTTCTCCTTCTTCTGCTTCTTCTGATTCACCCTCCAGACTTCACCTTCTCCTTCTCCTTCTTCTGCTTCTTCTGATTCACCCTCCAGACTTCACCTTCTCCTTCTCCTTCTTCTGCTTCTTCTGATTCACCCTCCAGACTTCACCTTCTCCTTCTCCTTCTTCTACTTCTTCTGATTCACCCTCCAGACTTCACCTTCTCCTTCTCCTTCTTCTGCTTCTTCTGATTCACCCTCCTGACTTCACCTTCTCATTCTCCTTCTTCTACATCTTCTGATTCACCCTCCTGACTTCACCTTCTCCTTCTCCTTCTTCTACTTCTTCTGCTTCACCCTCCAGACTTCACCTTCTCCTTCTCCTTATTCTGCTTCTTCTGAATCACCCTCCAGACTTCACCTTCTCCTTCTCCTTCTTCTGCTTCTTCTGATTCACCCTCCAGACTTCACCTTCTCCTTCTCCTTCTTCTACTTCTTCTGATTCACCCTCCAGACTTCACCTTCTCCTTCTCCTTCTTCTGCTTCTTCTGTTTCACCCTCCAGACTTCACCTTCACCTTCTCCTTATTCTGCTTCTTCTGAATCACCCTCCAGACTTCACCTTCTCCTTCTCCTTCTTCTGCTTCTTCTGATTCACCCTCCAGACTTCACCTTCTCCTTCTCCTTCTTCTGCTTCTTCTGATTCACCCTCCAGACTTCACCTTCTCCTTCTCCTTCTTCTACTTCTTCTGATTCACCCTCCAGACTTCACCTTCTCCATCTCCTTCTTCTGCTTCTTCTGATTCACCCTCCAGACTTCACCTTCAATTCTCCTTCGACTACTTCTTCTGATTCACCCTCCAGACTTCTCCTTCTCCTTCTCCTTCTTCTGCTTCTTCTGATTCACCCTCCAGACTTCACCTTCTCCTTCTCCTTCTTCTACTTCTTCTGATTCACCCTCCAGACTTCACCTTCTCCTTCTCTTTCTTCTGCTTCTTCTGATTCACCCTCCAGTCTTCACCTTCTCCTTCTCCTTCTTCTGATTCTTCTGCTTCACCCTCCAGACTTCACCTTCTCCTTCTCCTTCTTCTGCTTCGTCTGCTTCACTCTCCTGACTTCACCTTCTCCTTCACCTTCTTCTACTTCTTCTGATTCACCCTCCAGACTTCACCTTCTCCTTCTCCTTCTTCTGCTTCTTCTTCTTCACCCTCCAGACTTCAACTTCTCCTTCTCCTTCTTCTGCTTCTTCTGCTGCGCCCTCCAGACTTCACCTTCTCCTTCTCCTTCTTCTGCTTCTTCTGCTTCACCCTCCTGACTTCACCTTCTCCTTCTCCTTCTTCTACTTCTTCTGCTTCACCCCCCTGACTTCACCTGCTCCTTCTCCTTCTTCTGCTTCTTCTGATTCACCCTCCTAACTTTACCTTCTCCTTCTCCTTCTTCTGCTTCTTCTGATTCACCCTCCTGACTTCACCTTCTCCTTCTCCTTCTTCTGCTTCTTCTAATTCACCCTCCAGACTTCACCTTCTCCTTGTCCTTCTTCTGCTTCTTCTGATTCACCCTCCAGACTTCACCTTCTCCTTCTCCTTCTTCTGCTTCTTCTGATTGACCCTCCAGACCTCACCTTCTCCTTCTCCTTCTTCTACTTCTTCTGATTCACCCTCCAGACTTCATCTTCTCCTTCTCCTTCTTCTGCTTCTTCTGATTCACCCTCCAGACTTCACCTTCTCCTTCTCCTTCTTCTGCTTCTTCTGATTCACCCTCCAGACTTCACCTTCTCCTTCTCCTTCTTCTAATTCTTCTGATTCACCCTCCTGACTTCACCTTCTCCTTCTCCTTCTTCTGCTTCTTCTGCTTCACCCTCCAGACTTCACCTTCTCCTGCTCCTTCTTCTGCTTCTTCTGCTTCACCCTCCAGACTTCACCTTCTCCTTCTCCTTCTTCTGCTTCTTCTGCTTCACACTCCTGACTTCACCTTCTCCTTCTCCTTCTTCTACTTCTTCTGATTCACCGTCCAGACTCCACCTTCTCCTTCTCCTTCTTCTGCTTCTTCTGCTTCTCCCTCCAGACTTCACCTTCTCCTTCTCCTTCTTCTACTTCTTCTGATTCACCCTCCAGACTTCACCTTCTCCTTCTCCTTCTTCTACTTCTTCTGATTCACCCTCCAGACTTCACCTTCTCCTTCTCCTTCTTCTACTTTTTCTGATTCACCCTCCTGACTTCACCTTATCCTTCTCCTTCTTCTGCTTCTTCTGCTTCACCCTCCAGACTTCACCTTCTCCTTCTCCTTCTTCTGCTTCTTCTGCTTCACCCTCCAGACTTCACCTTCTCCTTCTCCTTCTTCTGCTTCTTCTGCTTCACCCTCCTGACTTCACCTTCTCCTTCTCCTTCTTCTACTTCTTCTGATTCACCCTCCAGACTTCACCTTCTCCTTCTCCTTCTTCTACTTCTTCTGATTCACCCTCCAGACTTCACCTTCTCCTTCTCCTTCTTCTGCTTCTTCTTCTTCACCCTCCAGACGTCAACTTCTCTTTCTCCTTCTTCTGCTTCTTCTGCTTCGCCCTCCAGACTTCACCTTCTCCTTCTCCTTCTTCTGCTTCTTCTGCTTCACCCTCCAGGCATCACCTTCTCCTTCTCCTTCTTCTGCTTCTTCTGCTTCTCCCTCATGACTTCACCTTCTCCTTCTCCTTCTTCTACTTCTTCTGATTCACCCTCCAGACTTCGCCTTCTCCTTCTTCTACTTCTTCTGATTCACCCTCCAGACTTCAGCTTCTCCTTCTCCTTCTTCTACTTCTTCTGATTCACCCTCCAGTCTTCACCTTCTCCTTCTCCTTCTTCTGCTTCTTCTGATTCACCCTCCAGACTTCACCTTCTCCTTCTCCTTCTTCCGCTTCTTCTGATTCACCCTCCTGACTTCACCTTCTCCTTCTCCTTCTTCTGCTTCTTCTGATTCACCCTCCAGACTTCACCTTCTCCTTCTCCTTCTTCTACTTCTTCTGATTCACCCTCCAGAATTCACCTTCTCCTTCTCCTTCTTCTACTTTTTCTGATTCACCCTCCAGACTTCACCTTCTCCTTCTCCTTCTTCTACTTCTTCTGATTCACCCTCCAGACTTCACCTTCTCCTTCTCCTTCTTCTACTTCTTCTGATTCACCCTCCAGACTACACCTTCTCCTTCTCCTTCTTCTCCTTCTTCTGATTCACCCTCCTGACTTCACCTTCTCCTTCTCCTTCTTCTGCTTCTTCTGCTTCACCCTCCAGACTTCACCTTCTCCTTCTCCTTCTTCTGCTTCTTCTGCTTCACCCTCCAGACTTCACCTTCTCCTTCTCCTTCTTCTGCTTCTTCTGCTTCACCCTCCTGACTTCACCTTCTGCTACTCCTTCTTCTACTTCTTCTGATTCACCCTCCAGACTTCACCTTCTCCTTCTCCTTCATCTGCTTTTTCTGCTTCACCCTCCAGAATTCACCTTCTCCTTCTCCTTCTTCTGCTTCTTCTGCTTCGCCCTCCAGACTTCAGCTTCTCCTTCTCCTTCTTCTGCTTCTTCTGCTTCACCCTCCAGACTTCACCTTCTCCTTCTCCTTCTTCTGCTTCTTCTGCTTCACCCTCCTGACTTCACCTTCTCCTTCTCCTTCTTCTACTTCTTCTGATTCACCCTCCAGACTTCACCTTCTCCTTCTCCTTCTTCTGCTTCTACGGCTTCACCCTCCAGACATCACCTTCTCCTTCTCCTTCTTCTGCTTCTTCTGCTGCGCCCTCCAGACTTGACCTTCTCCTTCTCCTTCTTCTGCTTCTTCTGCTTCACCCTCCTGACTTCACCTTCTCCTTCTCCTTCTTCTACTTCTTCTGCTTCACCCCCCTGACTTCACCTTCTCCTTCTCCTTCTTCTGCTTCTTCTGATTCACCCTCCTAACTTCACCTTCTCCTTCTCCTTCTTCTGCTTCTTCTGATTCACCCTCCTGACCTCACCTTCTCCTTCTCCTTCTTCTGCTTCTTCTGATCCACCCTCCAGACTTCACCTTCTACTTCTCCTTCTTCTGCTTCTTCTGATTCACCCTCCAGACCTCACCTTCTCCTTCTCCTTCTTCTACTTCTTCTGATTCACCCTCCAGACTTCATCTTCTCCTTCTCCTTCTTCTGCTTCTTCTTATTCACCCTCCAGACTTCACCTTCTCCTTCTCCTTCTTCTGCTTCTTCTGATTCACCCTCCAGACTTCACCTTCTCCTTCTCCTTCTTCTACTTCTTCTGATTCACCCTCCAGACTTCACCTTCTTCTTCTCCTTCTTCTACTTCTTCTGATTCACCCTCCAGTCTTCACCTTCTCCTTCTCCTTCTTCTGCTTCTTCTGCTTCACCCTCCAGACTTCACCTTATCCTTCTCTTTCTTCTGCTTCTTCTGATTCACCCTCCAGACTTCACCTTCTCCTTCTCCTTCTTCTGATTCTTCTGGTTCACCCTCCAGACTTCACCTTCTCCTTCTCCTTCTTCTGCTTCTTCTGGTTCTCCCTCCTGACTTCACCTTCTCCTTCTCCTTCTTCTACTTCTTCTGATTCACCCTCCTGACTTCACCTTCTCCTTCTCCTTCTTCTACTTCTTCTGCTTCACCCTCCAGACTTCACCTTCTCCTTCTCCTTCTTCTACTTCTTCTGATTCTCCCTCCAGACTTCACCTTCTCCTTCTCCTTCTTCTGCTTCTTCTGATTCACCCTCCAGACTTCACCTTCTCCTTCTCCTTATTCTGCTTCTTCTGATTCACCCTCCAGACTTCACCTTCTCCTTCTCCTTCTTCTGCTTCTTCTGATTCACCCTCCAGACTTCACCTTCTCCTTCTCCTTCTTCTGCTTCTTCTGATTCACCCTCCAGACTTCACCTTCTCCTTCTCCTTCTTCTGCTTCTTCTGATTCACCCTCCAGACTTCACCTTCTCCTTCTCCTTCTTCTACTTCTTTTGATTCACCCTCCAGACTTCACCTTCTCCTTCTCCTTCTTCTGCTTCTTCTGATTCACCCTCCAGACTTCACCTTCTCCTTCTCCTTCTTCTACTTCTTCTGATTCACCCTCCAGACTTCACCTTCTCCTTCTCCTTCTTCTACTTATTCTGATTCACCCTCCGGACTTCACCTTCTCCTTCTCCTTCTTCTGCTTCTTCTGATTCACCCTCCAGACTTCAGCTTCTACTTCTCCTTCTTCTGCTTCTTCTGATTCACCCTCCAGACTTCACCTTCTCCTTCTCCTTTTTCTGCTTCTTCTGATTCACCCTTCAGACTTCACCTTCTCCTTCTCCTTCATCTGCTTCTTCTGATTCACCCTCCAGATCTCACCTTCTCCTTCTCCTTCTTCTACTTCTTCTGATTCACCCTCCAGACTTCATCTTCTCCTTCTCCTTCTTCTGCTTCTTCTGATTCACCCTCCAGATTTCACCTTCTCCTTCTCCTTCTTCTGCTTCTTCTGATTCACCCTCCAGACTTCGCCTTCCCCTTCTCCTTCTTCTACTTCTTCTGATTCACCCTCCAGACTTCACCTTCTCCTTCTCCTTCTTCTACTTCTTCTGATTCACCCTCCAGTCTTCACCTTCTCCTTCTCCTTCTTCTGCTTCTTCTGATTCACCCTCCAGACTTCACCTTCTCCTTCTCCTTCTTCTGCTTCTTCTGATTCACCCTCCTGACTTCACCTTCTCCTTCTCCTTCTTCTGCTTCTTCTGATTCACCCTCCAGACTTCACCTTCTCCTTCTTCTACTTCTTCTGATTCATCCTCCAGACTTCACCTTCTCCTTCTACTTCTTCTGCTTCTTCTGATTCACACTCCAGACTTCACCTTCTCCATCTCCTTCTTCTGCTTCTTCTGATTCACCCTCCTGACTTCACCTTCTCCTTCTCCTTCTTCTGCTTCTTCTGATTCACCCTCCAGACTTCACCTTCTCCTTCTCCTTCTTCTGCTTCTTCTGATTCACCCTCCAGACTTCACCTTCTCCTTCTGCTTCTTCTACTTCTTCTGATTCACCCTCCAGACTTCATCTTCTCCTTCTCCTTCTTCTGCTTCTTCTGATTCACCCTCCAGACTTCACCTTCTCCTTCTCCTTCGTCTACTTCTCCTGATTCACCCTCCAAACTACACCTTCTCCTTCTCCTTCTTCTACTTCTTCTAATTCACCCTCCAGACTTCACCTTCTCCTTCTCCTTCTTCTGCTTCTTCTGATTCACCCTCCAGACTGCACCTTCTCCTTTTCCTTCTTCTACTTCTTCTGATTCACCCTCCAGACTTTACCTTCTCCTTCTCCTTCTTCTACTTCTTCTGATTCACCCTCCAGACTTCACCTTCTCCTTCTCCTTCTTCTACTTCTTCTGCTTCTCCCTCCAGACTTCACCTTCTCCTTCTCCTTCTTCTGCTTCTTCTGATTCACCCTCCAGACTTCACCTTCTCCTTCTCCTTCTTCTGCTTCTTCTGATTCACCCTCCAGACTTCACCTTCTCCTTCTCCTTCTTCTACTTCTTCTGATTCACCCTCCAGACTTCATCTTCTCCTTCTGCTTCTTCTGCTTCTTTTGATTCACCCTCCAGACTTCACCTTCTCCTTCTCCTTCTTCTGCTTCTTCTGATTCACCCTCCAGACTTCACCTTCTCCTTCTCCTTCTTCTACTTCTTCTGATTCACCCTCCAGACTTCACCTTCTCCTTCTCCTTCTTCTACTTCTTCTGATTCACCCTCCGGACTTCACCTTCTCCTTCTCCTTCTTCTGCTTCTTCTGATTCACCCTCCAGACTTCAGCTTCTACTTCTCCATCTTCTGCTTCTTCTGATTCACCCTCCAGACTTCACCTTCTCCTTCTCCTTTTTCTGCTTCTTCTGATTCACCCTTCAGACTTCACCTTCTCCTTCTCCTTCTTCTGCTTCTTCTGATTCACCCTCCAGATCTCACCTTCTCCTTCTCCTTCTTCTACTTCTTCTGATTCACCCTCCAGACTTCATCTTCTCCTTCTCCTTCTTCTGCTTCTTCTGATTCACCCTCCAGATTTCACCTTCTCCTTCTCCTTCTTCTGCTTCTTCTGATTCACCCTCCAGACTTCGCCTTCCCCTTCTCCTTCTTCTACTTCTTCTGATTCACCCTCCAGACTTCACCTTCTCCTTCTCCTTCTTCTACTTCTTCTGATTCACCCTCCAGTCTTCACCTTCTCCTTCTCCTTCTTCTGCTTCTTCTGATTCACCCTCCAGACTTCACCTTCTCCGTCTCCTTCTTCTGCTTCTTCTGATTCACCCTCCTGACTTCACCTTCTCCTTCTCCTTCTTCTGCTCCTTCTGATTCACCCTCCAGACTTCACCTTCTCCTTCTCCTTCTTCTACTTCTTCTGATTCACCCTCCAGACTTCACCTTCTCCTTCTACTTCTTCTGCTTCTTCTGATTCACACTCCAGACTTCACCTTCTCCATCTCCTTCTTCTGCTTCTTCTGATTCACCCTCCATACTTCACCTTCTCCTTCTCCTTCTTCTGCTTCTTCTGATTCACCCTCCAGACTTCACCTTCTCCTTCTCCTTCTTCTGCTTCTTCTGATTCACCCTCCAGATTTCACCTTCTCCTTCTGCTTCTTCTACTTCTTCTGATTCACCCTCCAGACTTCACCTTCTCCTTCTCCTTCTTCTGCTTCTTCTGATTCACCCTCCAGACTTCACCTTCTCCTTCTCCTTCGTCTACTTCTCCTGATTCACCCTCCAAACTACACCTTCTCCTTCGCCTTCTTCTACTTCTTCTAATTCACCCTCCAGACTTCACCTTCTCCTTCTCCTTCTTCTGCTTCTTCTGATTCACCCTCCAGACTTCACCTTCTCCTTTTCCTTCTTCTACTTCTTCTGATTCACCCTCCAGACTTTACCTTCTCCTTCTCCTTCTTATACTTCTTCTGATTCACCCTCCAGACTTCACCTTCTCCTTCTCCTTCTTCTACTTCTTCTGCTTCTCCCTCCAGACTTCACCTTCTCCTTCTCCTTCTTCTGCTTCTTCTGATTCACCCTCCAGACGTCACCTTCTCCTTCTCCTTCGTCTACTTCTCCTGATTCACCCTCCAAACTACACCTTCTCCTTCTCCTTCTTCTACTTCTTCTAATTCACCCTCCAGACTTCACCTTCTCCTTCTCCTTCTTCTGCTTCTTCTGATTCACCCTCCAGACTGCACCTTCTCCTTTTCCTTCTTCTACTTCTTCTGATTCACCCTCCAGACTTTACCTTCTCCTTCTCCTTCTTCTACTTCTTCTGATTCACCCTCCAGACTTCACCTTCTCCTTCTCCTTCTTCTACTTCTTCTGCTTCTCCCTCCAGACTTCACCTTCTCCTTCTCCTTCTTCTGCTTCTTCTGATTCACCCTCCAGACTTCACCTTCTCCTTCTCCTTCTTCTGCTTCTTCTGATTCACCCTCCAGACTTCACCTTCTCCTTCTCCTTCTTCTACTTCTTCTGATTCACCCTCCAGACTTCATCTTCTCCTTCTCCTTCTTCTGCTTCTTTTGATTCACCCTCCAGACTTCACCTTCTCCTTCTCCTTCTTCTGCTTCTTCTGATTCACCCTCCAGACTTCACCTTCTCCTTCTCCTTCTTCTACTTCTTCTGATTCACCCTCCAGACTTCACCTTCTCCTTCTCCTTCTTCTACTTCTTCTGATTCACCCTCCGGACTTCACCTTCTCCTTCTCCTTCTTCTGCTTCTTCTGATTCACCCTCCAGACTTCAGCTTCTACTTCTCCATCTTCTGCTTCTTCTGATTCACCCTCCAGACTTCACCTTCTCCTTCTCCTTTTTCTGCTTCTTCTGATTCACCCTTCAGACTTCACCTTCTCCTTCTCCTTCTTCTGCTTCTTCTGATTCACCCTCCAGATCTCACCTTCTCCTTCTCCTTCTTCTAATTCTTCTGATTCACCCTCCAGACTTCATCTTCTCCTTCTCCTTCTTCTGCTTCTTCTGATTCACCCTCCAGATTTCACCTTCTCCTTCTCCTTCTTCTGCTTCTTCTGATTCACCCTCCAGACTTCGCCTTCCCCTTCTCCTTCTTCTACTTCTTCTGATTCACCCTCCAGACTTCACCTTCTCCTTCTCCTTCTTCTACTTCTTCTGATTCACCCTCCAGTCTTCACCTTCTCCTTCTCCTTCTTCTGCTTCTTCTGATTCACCCTCCAGACTTCACCTTCTCCTTCTCCTTCTTCTGCTTCTTCTGATTCACCCTCCAGACTTCACCTTCTCCTTCTCCTTCTTCTACTTCTTCTGATTCACCCTCCAGACTTCACCTTCTCCTTCTCCTTTTTCTACTTCTTCTGATTCACCCTCCGGACTTCACCTTCTCCTTCTCCTTCTTCTGCTTCTTCTGATTCACCCTCCAGACTTCAGCTTCTACTTCTCCATCTTCTGCTTCTTCTGATTCACCCTCCAGACTTCACCTTCTCCTTCTCCTTTTTCTGCTTCTTCTGATTCACCCTTCAGACTTCACCTTCTCCTTCTCCTTCTTCTGCTTCTTCTGATTCACCCTCCAGATCTCACCTTCTCCTTCTCCTTCTTCTACTTCTTCTGATTCACCCTCCAGACTTCATCTTCTCCTTCTCCTTCTTCTGCTTCTTCTGATTCACCCTCCAGATTTCACCTTCTCCTTCTCCTTCTTCTGCTTCTTCTGATTCACCCTCCAGACTTCGCCTTCCCCTTCTCCTTCTTCTACTTCTTCTGATTCACCCTCCAGACTTCACCTTCTCCTTCTCCTTCTTCTACTTCTTCTGATTCACCCTCCAGTCTTCACCTTCTCCTTCTCCTTCTTCTGCTTCTTCTGATTCACCCTCCAGACTTCACCTTCTCCGTCTCCTTCTTCTGCTTCTTCTGATTCACCCTCCTGACTTCACCTTCTCCTTCTCCTTCTTCTGCTCCTTCTGATTCACCCTCCAGACTTCACCTTCTCCTTCTCCTTCTTCTACTTCTTCTGATTCACCCTCCAGACTTCACCTTCTCCTTCTACTTCTTCTGCTTCTTCTGATTCACACTCCAGACTTCACCTTCTCCATCTCCTTCTTCTGCTTCTTCTGATTCACCCTCCATACTTCACCTTCTCCTTCTCCTTCTTCTGCTTCTTCTGATTCACCCTCCAGACTTCACCTTCTCCTTCTCCTTCTTCTGCTTCTTCTGATTCACCCTCCAGACTTCACCTTCTCCTTCTGCTTCTTCTACTTCTTCTGATTCACCCTCCAGACTTCACCTTCTCCTTCTCCTTCTTCTGCTTCTTCTGATTCACCCTCCAGACTTCACCTTCTCCTTCTCCTTCGTCTACTTCTCCTGATTCACCCTCCAAACTACACCTTCTCCTTCTCCTTCTTCTACTTCTTCTAATTCACCCTCCAGACTTCACCTTCTCCTTCTCCTTCTTCTGCTTCTTCTGATTCACCCTCCAGACTTCACCTTCTCCTTTTCCTTCTTCTACTTCTTCTGATTCACCCTCCAGACTTTACCTTCTCCTTCTCCTTCTTCTACTTCTTCTGATTCACCCTCCAGACTTCACCTTCGCCTTCTCCTTCTTCTACTTCTTCTGCTTCTCCCTCCAGACTTCACCTTCTCCTTCTCCTTCTTCTGCTTCTTCTGATTCACCCTCCAGACTTCACCTTCTCCTTCTCCTTCTTCTACTTCTTCTGATTCACCCTCCAGACTTCACCTTCGACTTCTCCTTCTTCTACTTCTTCTGATTCACCCTCCAGACTTCACCTTCTCCTTCTCCTTCTTCTACTTCTTCTGATTCACCCTCCTGACTTCACCTTCTCCTTCTCCTTCTTCTGCTTCTTCTGCTTCACCCTCCAGACTTCACCTTCTCCTTCTCCTTCTTCTGCTTCTTCTGCTTCACCCTCCAGACTTCACCTTCTCCGTCTCCTTCTTCTGCTTCACCCTCCTGACTTCACCTTCTCCTTCTCCTTCTTCTACTTCTTCTGATTCACCCTCCAGACTTCACCTTCTCCTTCTCCTTCTTCTGCTTCTTCTGCTTCACCCTCCAGACTTCACCTTCACCTTCTCCTTCTTCTGCTTCTTCTGCTTCGCCCTCCAGACTTCACCTTCTCCTTCTCCTTCTTCTGTTTCTTCTGCTTCACCCTCCAGACTTCACCTTCTCCTTCTCCTTCTTCTGCTTCTTCTGCTTCACCCTCCTGACTTCACCATCTCCTTCTCCTTCTTCTACTTCTTCTGCTTCACCCCCCTGACTTCACCTTCTCCTTCTCCTTCTTCTGCTTCTTCTGATTCACCCTCCTAACTTCACCTTCTCCTTCTCCTTCTTCTGCTTCTTCTGATTCACCCTCCTGACTTCACCTTCTCCTTCTCCTTCTTCTGCTTCTTCTGATTCACCCTCCAGACTTCACCTTCTGCTTCTCCTTCTTCTGCTTCTCCTGATTCACCCTCCAGACTTCACCTTCTCCTTCTCCTTATTCTGCTTCTTCTGATTCACCCTCCAGACTTCACCTTCTCCTTCTCCTTCTTCTGCTTCTTCTGATTCACCCTTCAGACTTCACCTTCTCCTTCTCCTTCTTCTGCTTCTTCTGATTCACCCTCCAGACTTCACCTTCTCCTTCTCCTTCTTCTACTTCTTCTGATACACCCTCCAGACTTCATCTTCTCATTCTCCTTCTTCTGCTTCTTCTGATTCACCCTCCAGACTTCACCTTCTCCTTCTCCTTCTTCTGCTTCTTCTGATTCACCCTCCAGACTTGCCCTTCTCCTTCTCCTTCTTCTACTTCTTCTGATTCACCCTCCAGACTTCACCTTCTCCTTCTCCTTCTTCTCCTTCTTCTGATTCACCCTCCAGACTTCACCTTCTCCTTCTCCTTCTTCTGCATCTTCTGATTCACCCTCCAGACTTCACCTTCTCCTTCTCCATCTTCTGCTTCTTCTGATTCACACTTCAGACTTCACCTTCTCCTTCTCCTTCTTCTGCTTCTTCTGATTCACCCTCCAGACCTCACCTTCTCCTTCTCCTTCTTCTACTTCTTATGATTCACCCTCCAGACTTCACCTTCTCCTTCTCCTTCTTCTGCTTCTTCTGATTCACCCTCCAGACTTAACCTTCTCCTTCTCCTTCTTCTGCTTCTTCTGATTCACCCTCCAGACTTCGCCTTCTCCTTCTGCTTCTTCTCCTTCTTCTGATTCACCCTCCAGACTTCAACATCTCCTTCTCCTTCTTCTACTTATTCTGATTCACCCTCCAGTCTTCACCTTCTCCTTCGCCTTCTTCTGCTTCTTCTGATTCACCCTCCAGACTTCACCTTCTCCTTCTCCTTCTTCTGCTTCTTCTGATTCACCCTCCTGACTTCACCTTCTCCTTCTCCTTCTTCTGCTTCTTCTGATTCACCCTCCAGACTTCACCTTCTCCTTCTTCTCCTTCTTCTGATTCACCCTCCAGACTTCACCTTCTCCTTCTACTTCTTCTGCTTCTTCTGATTCACCCTCCAGACTTCACCTTCTCCTTCTCCTTCTTCTGCTTCTTCTGATTCACCCTCCAGACTTCACCTTCTCCTTCTCCTTCTTCTGCTTCTTCTGATTCACCCTCCAGACTTCACCTTCTCCTTCTCCTTCTTCTGCTTCTTCTGATTCACCCTCCAGACTTCATCTTCTCCTTCTCCTTCTTCTACTTCTTCTGATTCACCCTCCAGACTTCACCTTCACCTTCTCCTGCTTCTGCTTCTTCTGATTCATCCTCCAGACTTCACCTTCTCCTTCTCCTTCGTCTACTTCTTCTGATTCACCCTCCAGACTACACCTTCTCCTTCTCCTTCTTCTACTTCTTCTGATTCACCCTCCAGACGTCACCTTCTCCTTCTCCTTCTTCTACTTCTTCTGATTCACCCTCCAGACTTCACCTTCTCCTTCTCCTTCTTCTACATCTTCTGCTTCTCCCTCCAGACTTCACCTTCTCCTTCTCCTTCTTCTGCTTCTTCTGATTCACCCTCCAGACTTCACCATCTCCTTCTCCTTCTTCTACTTCTTCTGATTCACCCTCCAGACTTCACCTTCTCCTTCTCCTTCTTCTACTTCTTCTGATTCACCCTCCAGACTTCACCTTCTCCTTCTCCTTCTTCTACTTCTTCTGATTCACCCTCCTGACTTCACCTTCTCCTTCTCCTTCTTCTGCTTCTTCTGCTTCACCCTCCAGACTTCACCTTCTCCTTCTCCTTCTTCTGCTTCTTCTGCTTCACCCTCCAGACTTCACCTTGCCCTTCTCCTTCTTCTGCTTCTTCTGCTTCACCCTCCTGACTTCACCATCTCCTTCTCCTTCTTCTACTTCTTCTGATTCACCCTCCAGACTTCACCTTCTCCTTCTCCTTCTTCTACTTCTTCTGATTCACCCTCCAGACTTCACCTTCTCCTTCTCCTTCTTCTGCTTCTTCTTCTTCACCCTCCAGACGTCACCTTCTCTTTCTCCTTCTTCTGCTTCTTCTGCTTCACCCTCCAGACATCACCTTCTCCGTCTCCTTCTTCTGCTTCTTCTGCTTCTCCCTCATGACTTCACCTTCTCCTTCTCCTTCTTCTACTTCTTCTGATTCACCCTCCAGACTTCACCTTCTCCTTCTACTTCTTCTGCTTCTTCTGCTTCACCCTCCAGACTTCACCTTCTCCTTCTCCTTCTTCTGCTTCTTCTGCTGCGCCCGCCAGACATCACCTTCTCCTTCTCCTTCTTCTGCTTCTCCTGCTTCACCCTCCTGACTTCACCTTCTCCTTCTCCTTCTTCTACTTCTTCTGCTTCACCCCCCTGACTTCACCTTCTCCTTCTCCTTCTTCTGCTTCTTCTGCTTCACCCTCCAGACTTCACCTTCTCCTTCTCCTTCTTCTGCTTCTTCTGATTCACCCTCCAGACCTCACCATCTCCTTCTCCTTCTTCTACTTCTTCTGATTCACCCTCCAGACTTCACCTTCTCCTTCTGCTTCTTCTACTTCTTCTGATTCACCCTCCAGTCTTCACCTTCTCCTTCTCCTGCTTCTGCTTCTTCTGATTCACCCTCCTGACTTTACCTTCTCCTTCTCCTTCTTCTGCTTCTTCTGATTCACCCTCCAGACTTCAGCTTCTCCTTCTCCTTCTTCTACTTCTTCTGATTCACCCTCCAGACTTCACCTTCTCCTTCTACTTCTTCTGCTTCTTCTGATTCACCCTCCAGACTTCACCTTCTCCTTCTCCTTCTTCTGCTTCTTCTGATTCACCCTCCAGACTTCACCTTCTCCTTCTCCTTCTTCTGCTTCTTCAGATTCACCCTCCAGACTTCACCTTCTCCTTCTCCTTCTTCTGCTTCTTCTGATTCACCCTCCAGACTTCACCTTCTCCTTCTCCTTCTTCTACTTCTTGTGATTCACCCTCCAGACTTCGCCTTCTCCTTCTCCTTCTTCTGCTTTTTCTGATTCATCCTCCAGACTTCACCTTCTCCTTCTCCTTCGTCTACTTCTTCTGATTCACTCTCCAGACTACACCTTCTACTTCTCCTTCTTCTACTTCTTCTGATTCAGCCTTCAGACTCCACCTTCTCCTTCTCCTTCTTCTGCTTCTTCTGATTCACCCTCCAGACTTCACCTTCTCCTTCTCCTTCTTCTACTTCTTCTGATTCACCCTCCAGACTTCACCTTCTCCTTCTCCTTCTTCTACTTCTTCTGATTCACTCTCCAGATTTCACCTTATCCTTCTTCTTCTACTTATTCTGCTTCTCCCTCCAGACTTCACCTTCTCCTTCTCCTTCTTCTGCTTCTTCTGATTCACCCTCCAGATTTCCCCTTCTCCTTCTTCTTCTTCTACTTCTTCTGATTCAACCTCCAGACTTCACCTTCTCCTTCTCCTTCTTCTACTTCTTCTGATTCACCCTCCAGACTTCACCTTCTCCTTCTCCTTCTTCTACTTCTTCTGATTCACCCTCCTGACTTCACCTTCTCCTTCTCCTTCTTCTGCTTCTTCTGCTTCACCCTCCAGACTTCACCTTCTCCTTCTCCTTCTTCTGCTTCTTCTGTTTCACCCTCCAGACTTCACCTTCTCCTTCTCCTTCTTCTGCTTCTTCTGCTTCACCCTCCTGACTTCACCTTCTCCTTCTCCTTCTTCTACTTCTTCTGATTCACCCTCCAGACTTCACCTTCTCCTTCTCCTTCTTCTGCTTCTTCTGCTTCACCATCCAGACTTCACCTTCTCCTTCTCCTTCTTCTACTTCTTCTGCTTCGCCCTCCAGACTTCACCTTCTCCTTCTCCTTCTTCTGCTTCTTCTGCTTCACCCTCCAGACTTCACCTTCTCCTTCTCCTTCTTCTGCTTCTTCTGCTTCACCCTCCTGACTTCACCTTCTCCTTCTCCTGCTTCTACTTCTTCTGATTCACCCTCCAGTCTTCACCTTCTCCTTCTCCTTCTTCTGCTTCTTCTGCTACACCCTCCAGACTTCACCTTCACCTTCTCCTTCTTCTGCTTCTTCTGCTGCGCCCGCCAGACTTCACCTTCTCCTTCTCCTTCTTCTGCTTCTTCTGCTTCACCTTCCTGACTTCGCCTTCTCCTTCTCCTTCTTCTACTTTTTCTGCTTCACCCCCCTGACTTCAACTTCTCCTTCTCCTTCTTCTGCTTCTTCTGATTCACCCTCCTAACTTTACCTTCTCCTTCTCCTTCTTCTGCTTCTTCTGATTCACCCTCCTGACTTCACCTTCTCCTTCTCCTTCTTCTACTTCTTCTGATTCACCCTCCAGACTTCACCATCTCCTTCTCCTTCTTCTGCTTCTTCTGCTACACCCTCCAGACTTCACCTTCACCTTCTCCTTCTTCTGCTTCTTCTGCTGCGCCCGCCAGACTTCACCTTCTCCTTCTCCTTCTTCTGCTTCTTCTGCTTCACCTTCCTGACTTCGCCTTCTCCTTCTCCTTCTTCTACTTTTTCTGCTTCACCCCCCTGACTTCACCTTCTCCTTCTCCTTCTTCTGCTTCTTCTGATTCACCCTCCTAACTTTACCTTCTCCTTCTCCTTCTTCTACTTCTTCTGATTCACCCTCCAGTCTTCACCTTCTACTTCTCCTTCTTCTGCTTCTTCTGCTTCACCCTCTAGACTTCACCTTCTCCTTCTCTTTCTTCTGCTTCTTCTGATTCACCCTCCAGACTTCACCTTCTCCTTCTCCTTCTTCTGATTCTTCTGATTCACACTCCAGACTTCACCTTCTCCTTCTCCTTCTTCTGCTTCTTCTGATTCACCCTCCTGACTTCACCTTCTCCTTCTCCTTCTTCTACTTCTTCTGATTCACCCTCATGACTTCACCTTCTCCTTCTCCTTCTTCTACTTCTTCTGCTTCACCCTCCAGAGTTCACCTTCTCCTTCTCCTTCTTCTACTTCTTCTGATTCACACTCCAGACTTCACCTTCTCCTTCTCCTTCTTCTGCTTCTTCTGATTCACCCTCCAGACTTCACCTTCTCCTTCGCCTTATTCTGCTTCTTCTGATTCACCCTCCAGACTTCACCTTCTCCTTCTCCTTCTTCTGCTTCTTCTGATTCACTCTTCAGACTTCACCTTCTCCTTCCCCTTCTTCTGCTTCTTCTGATTCACCCTCCAGACTTCACCTTCTCCTTCTCCTTCTTCTACTTATTCTGATTCACCCTCCAGACTTCATCTTCTCCTTCTCCTTCTTCTGCTTCTTCTGATTCACCCTCCAGACTTCACCTTCTTCTTCTCCTTGTTCTACTTATTCTGATTCACCCTCCAGACTTCATCTTCTCCTTCTCCTTCTTCTGCTTCTTCTGATTCACCCTCCAGACTTCACCTTCTCCTTCTCCTTCTTCTGCTTCTTCTGATTCACCCTCCAGACTTCGCCTTCTCCTTCTACTTCTTCTGCTTCTTCTGATTCACCCTCCAGACTTCACCTTCTCCTTCTCCTTCTTCTGCTTCTTCTGATTCACCCTCCTGACTTCACCTTCTCCTTCTCCTTCTTCTACTTCTTCTGATTCACCCTCATGACTTCACCTTCTCCTTCTCCTTCTTCTATTTCTTCTGCTTCACCCTCCAGACTTCACCTTCTCCTTCTCCTTATTCTACTTCTTCTGATTCACCCTCCAGACTTCACCTTCTCCTTCTCCTTCTTCTGCTTCTTCTGATTCACCCTCCAGACTTCACCTTCTCCTTCTCCTTATTCTGCTTCTTCTGATTCACCCTCCAGACTTCACCTTCTCCTTCTCCTTCTTCTGCTTCTTCTGATTCACTCTTCAGACTTCACCTTCTCCTTCCCCTTCTTCTGCTTCTTCTGATTCACCCTTCAGACTTCACCTTCTCCTTCTCCTTCTTCTACTTATTCTGATTCACCCTCCAGACTTCATCTTCTCCTTCTCCTTCTTCTGCTTCTTCTGATTCACCCTCCAGACTTCACCTTCTCCTTCTTCTGCTTCTTCTGATTCACCCTCCAGACTTCAACTTCTCCTTCTCCTTGTTCTACTTCTTCTGATTCACCCTCCAGACTTCACCTTCTCCTTCTCCTTCTTCTACTTCTTCTGATTCACCCTCCAGACTTCACCTTCTCCTTCTCCTTCTTCTGCTTCTTCTGATACACCCTCCAGACTTCACCTTCTTCTTCTCCTTCTTCTGCTTCTTCTGGTTCACCCTTCAGACTTCACCTTCTCCTTCTCCTTCTTCTGCTTCTTCTGATTCACCCTCCAGACCTCAACTTCCCCTTCTCCTTCTTCTAATTCTTCTGATTCACCCTCCAGACTTCATCTTCTCCTTCTCCTTCTTCTGCTTCTTCTGATTCACCCTCCAGACTTCACCTTCTCCTTCTCCTTCTTCTGCTTCTTCTGATTCACCCTCCAGACTTCGCCTTCTCCTTCTCCTTCTTCTACTTCTTCTGATTCACCCTCCAGACATCACCTTCTCCTTCTCCTTCTTCTACTTCTTCTGATTCAACCTCCAGTCTTCACCTTCTCCTTCTCCTTCTTCTGCTTCTTCTCATTCACCCTCCACACTTCACCTTCTCCTTCTCCTTCTTCTGCTTCTTCTGATTCACCCTCCAGACCTCACCATCTCCTTCTCCTTCTTCTACTTCTTCTGATTCACCCTCCAGACTTCACCTTCTCCTTCTGCCTCTTCTACTTCTTCTGATTCACCCTCCAGTCTTCACCTTCTCCTTCTCCTTCTTCTGCTTCTTCTGATTCACCCTCCAGACTTCACCTTCTGCTTCTCCTTCTTCTGCTTCTTCTGATTCACCCTCCTGACTTCACCTTCTCCTTCTCCTTCTTCTGCTTCTTCTGATTCACCCTCCAGACTTCACCTTCTCCTTCTCCTTCTTCTACTTCTTCTGATTCACCCTCCAGACTTCACCTTCTCCTTCTACTTCTTCTGCTTCTTCTGATTCACCCTCCAGACTTCACCTTCTCCTTCTCCTTCTTCTGCTTCATCTGATTCACCCTCCAGACTTCACCTTCTCCTTCTCCTTCTTCTGCTTCTTCAGATTCACCCTCCAGACTTCACCTTCTCCTTCTCCTTCTTCTGCTTCTTCTGATTCACCCTCCAGACTTCACCTTCTCCTTCTCCTTCTTCTACTTCTTCTGATTTACCCTCCAGACTTCACCTTCTCCTTCTCCTTCTTCTGCTTTTTCTGATTCACCCTCCAGACTTCACCTTCTCCTTCTCCTTCGTCTACTTCTTCTGATTCACTCTCCAGACTACACCTTCTCCTTCTCCTTCTTCTACTTCTTCTGATTCACGCTACAGACTACACCTTCTCCTTCTCCTTCTTCTACTTCTTCTGATTCACCCTACAGACTTCACCTTCTCCTTCTCCTTCTTCTACTTCTTCTGATTCACCCTCCAGACTTCACCTTCTTCTTCTCCTTCTTCTACTTCTTCTGATTCACCCTCCTGACTTCACCTTCTCCTTCTCCTTCTTCTGCTTCTTCTGCTTCACCCTCCAGACTTCACCTTCTACTTCTCCTTCTTCTGCTTCTTCTGCTTCACCCTCCAGACTTCACCTTCTCCTTCTCCTTCTTCTACTTCTTCTGCTTCGCCCTCCAGACTTCACCTTCTCCTTCTCCTTCTTCTGCTTCTTCTGCTTCACCCTCCAGACTTCACCTTCTCCTTCTCCTTCTTCTGCTTCTTCTGCTTCACCCTCCTGACTTCACCTTCTCCTTCTCCTTCTTCTACTTCTTCTGATTCACCCTCCAGACTTCACCTTCTCCTTCTCCTTCTTCTGCTTCTTCTGCTTCACCCTCCAGACTTCACCTTCTCCTTCTCCTTCTTCTGCTTCTTCTGCTGCGCCCGCCAGACTTCACCTTCTCCTTCTCCTTCTTCTGCTTCTTCTGCTTCACCTTCCTGACTTCACCTTCTCCTTCTCCTTCTTCTACTTCTTCTGCTTCACCCCCTTGACTTCACCTTCTCCTTCTCCTTCTTCTGCTTCTTCTGATTCACCCTCCTAACTTCACCTTCTCCTTCTCCTTCTTCTGCTTCTTCTGATTCACCCTCCTGACTTCACCTTCTCCTTCTCCTTCTTCTGCTTCTTCTGATTCACCCTCCAGACCTCACCTTCTCCTTCTCCTTCTTCGACTTCTTCTGATTCACCCTCCAGACTTCATCTTCTCCTTCTCCTTCTTCTGCTTCTTCTGATTCACCCTCCAGACCTCACCATCTCCTTCTCCTTCTTCTACTTCTTCTGATTCACCCACCAGACTTCACCTTCTCCTTCTGCTTCTTCTACTTCTTCTGATTCACCCTCCAGTCTTCACCTTCTCCTTCTCCTTCTTCTGCTTCTTCTGATTCACCCTCCTGACTTCACCTTCTCCTTCTCCTTCTTCTGCTTCTTCTGATTCACCCTCCAGACTTCACCTTCTCCTTCTCCTTCTTCTACTTCTTCTGATTCACCCTCCAGACTTCACCTTCTCCTTCTACTTCTTCTGCTTCTTCTGATTCACCCTCCAGACTTCACCTTCTTCTTCTCCTTCTTCTGCTTCTTCTGATTCACCCTCCAGACTTCACCTTCTCCTTCTCCTTCTTCTGCTTCTTCAGATTCACCCTCCAGACTTCACCTTCTCCTTCTCCTTCTTCTGCTTCTTCTGATTCACCCTCCAGACTTCCCCTTCTCCTTCTCCTTCTTCTACTTCTGCTGATTCACCCTCCAGACTTCACCTTCTCCTTCTCCTTCTTCTGCTTTTTCTGATTCACCCTCCAGACTTCACCTTCTCCTTCTCCTTCGTCTACTGCTTCTGATTCAACCTCCAGACTTCACCTTCTCCTTCTCCTTCTTCTACTTCTTCTGATTCAACCTCCAGACTTCACCTTCTCCTTCTCCTTCTTCTACTTCTTCTGATTCACCCTCCTGACTTCACCTTCTCCTTCTCCTTCTTCTGCTTCTTCTGCTTCACCCTCCAGACTTCACCTTCTCCTTCTCCTTCTTCTGCTTCTTCTGCTTCACCCTCCAGACTTCACCTTCTCCTTCTCCTTCTTCTGCTTCTTCTGCTTCACCCTCCTGACTTCACCTTCTCCTTCTCCTTCTTCTACTTCTTCTGATTCACCCTCCTGACTTCACCTTCTCCTTCTCCTTATTCTGCTTCTTCTGCTTCACCCTCCAGACTTCACCTTCTCCTTCTCCTTCTTCTGCTTCTTCTGCTTCACCCTCCAGACTTCACCTTCTCCTTCTCCTTCTTCTGCTTCTTCTGATTCACCCTCCTAACTTCACCTTCTCCTTCTCCTTCTTCTGCTTCTTCTGATTGACCCTCCTGACTTCACCTTCTCCTTCTCCTTCTTCTACTTCTTCTGATTCATCCTCCAGACTTCACCTTCTCCTTCTCCTTCTTCTACTTCTTCTGATTCACCCTCCAGACTTCACCTTCTCCTTCTCCTTCTTCTACTTCTTCTGATTCACCCTCCAGACTTCACCTTCTCCTTCTCCTTCTTCTACTTCTTCTGATTCACCCTCCAGTCTTCACCTTCTACTTCTCCTTCTTCTGCTTCTTCTGCTTCACCCTCTAGACTTCACCTTCTCCTTCTCTTTCTTCTGCATCTTCTGATTCACCCTCCAGACTTCACCTTCTCCTTCTCCTTCTTCTGATTCTTCTGATTCACACTCCAGACTTCACCTTCTCCTTCTCCTTCTTCTGCTTCTTCTGATTCACCCTCCTGACTTCACCTTCTCCTTCTCCTTCTTCTACTTCTTCTGATTCACCCTCATGACTTCACCTTCTCCTTCTCCTTCTTCTACTTCTTCTGCTTCACCCTCATGACTTCACCTTCTCCTTCTCCTTCTTCTACTTCTTCTGCTTCACCCTCCAGACTTCACCTTCTCCTTCTCCTTCTTCTGCTTCTTCTGATTCACCCTCCAGACTTCACCTTCTCCTTCTCCTTATTCTGCTTCTTCTGATTCACCCTCCAGACTTCACCTTCTCCTTCTCCTTATTCTGCTTCTTCTGATTCACCCTCCAGACTTCACCTTCTCCTTCTCCTTCTTCTGCTTCTTCTGATTCACTCTCCAGACTTCACCTTCTCCTTCTCCTTCTTCTGCTTCTTCTGATTCACCCTCCAGACTTCACCTTCTCCTTCTTCTACTTATTCTGATTCACCCTCAAGACCTCATCTTCTCCTTCTCCTTCTTCTGCTTCTTCTGATTCACCCTCCAGACTTCACCTTCTCCTTCTCCTTCTTCTACTTCTTGTGATTCACCCTCCAGACTTCACCTTCTCCTTCTCCTTCTTCTGCTTCTTCTGATTCACCCTCCAGACTTCACCTTCTCCTTCTCCTTCTTCTACTTCTTCTGATTCACCCTCCAGACTTCACCTTCTCCTTCTCCTTCTTCTACTTCTTCTGATTCAACCTCCAGTCTTCACCTTCTCCTTCTCCTTCTTCTGCTTCTTCTGATTCACCCTCCAGATTTCACCTTCTCCTTCTCCTTCTTCTGCTTCTTCTGATTCACCCTCCTGACTTCACCTTCTCCTTCTCCTTCTTCTGTTTCTTCAGATTCACCCTCCAGACTTCACCTTCTCCTTCTCCTTCTTCTACTTCTTCTGATTCACCCTCCAGACTTCATCTTCTCCTTCTTCTTCTTCTGCTTCTTCTGATTCACCCTCCAGACTTCACCTTCTCCTTCTCCTTCTTCTGCTTCTTCTGATTCACCCTCCAGACTTCACCTTCTCCTTCTGCTTCTTCTGCTTCTTCTGATACACCCTCCAGACTTCACCTTCTCCTTCTCCTTCTTCTGCTTCTTCTGATTCACCCTTCAGACTTCACCTTCTCCTTCTCCTTCTTCTGCTTCTACTGATTCAACCTCCAGACCTCACCTTCTCCTTCTCCTTCTTCTAATTCTTCTGATTCACCCTCCAGACTTCATCTTCTCCTTCTCCTTCTTCTGCTTCTTCTGATTCACCCTCCAGACTTCACCTTCTCCTTCTCCTTCTTCTGCTTCTTCTGATTCACCCTCCAGACTTCGCCTTCTCCTTCTCCTTCTTCTACTTCTTCTGATTCACCCTCCAGACTTCACCTTCTCCTTCTCCTTCTTCTACTTCTTCTGATTCAACCTCCAGTCTTCACCTTCTCCTTCTCCTTCTTCTGCTTCTTCTGATTCACCCTCCAGATTTCACCTTCTCCTTCTCCTTCTTCTGCTTCTTCTGATTCACCCTCCTGACTTCACCTTCTCCTTCTCCTTCTTCTGTTTCTTCAGATTCACCCTCCAGACTTCACCTTCTCCTTCTCCTTCTTCTACTTCTTCTGATTCACCCTCCAGACTTCATCTTCTCCTTCTACTTCTTCTGCTTCTTCTGATTCACCCTCCAGACTTCACCTTCTCCTTCTCCTTCTGCTGCTTCTTCTGATTCACCCTCCAGACTTCACCTTCTCCTTCTCCTTCTTCAGCTTCTACTGATTCACCCTCCAGACTTCACCTTCTCCTTCTCCTTCTTCTGCTTCTTCTGATTCACCCTCCAGACTTCACCTTCTCCTTCTCCTTCTTCTACTTCTTCTGATTCACCCTCCAGACTTCTCCTTCTCCTTCTTCTACTTCTTCTGATTCACCCTCCAGACTTCACCTTCTCCTTCTCCTTCTTCTGCTTCTTCTGATTCACCCTCCAGACTTCACCTTCTCCTTCTCCTTCTTCTGCTTCTTCTGATTCACCCTCCATACTTCACCTTCTCCTTCTCCTTCTACTGCTTCTTCTGATTCACCCTTCAGACTTCACCTTCTCCTTCTCCTTCTTCTGCTTCTTCTGATTCACCCTCCAGACCTCACCTTCTCCTTCTCCTTCTTCCAATTCTTCTGATTCACCCTCCAGACTTCATCTTCTCCTTCTCCTTCTTCTGCTTCTTCTGATTCACCCTCCAGACTTCACCTTCTCCTTCTCCTTCTTCTGCTTCTTCTGCTTCTCCCTCCTGACTTCACCTTCTCCTTCTCCTTCTTCTACTTCTTCTGATTCGCCCTCCAGACTTCACCTTCTCCTTCTCCTTCTTCTACTTCTTCTGATTCACCCTCCAGACTTCACCTTCTCCTTCTCCTTCTTCTGCTTTTTCTGATTCACCCTCCAGACTTCACCTTCTCCTTCTCCTTCGTCTACTTCTTCTGATTCACCCTCCAGACTTCACCTTCTCCTTCTCCTTCTTCTACTTCTTCTGATTCACCCTCCTGACTTCACCTTCTCCTTCTCCTTCTTCTGCTTCTTCTGCTTCACCCTCCAGACTTCACCTTCTCCTTCTCCTTCTTCTACTTCTTCTGATTCACCCTCCAGACTTCACCTTCTCCTTCTCCTTCTTCTACTTCTTCTGATTCACCCTCCAGTCTTCACCTTCTACTTCTCCTTCTTCTGCTTCTTCTGCTTCACCCTCTAGACTTCACCTTCTCCTTCTCTTTCTTCTGCTTCTTCTGATTCACCCTCCAGACTTCACCTTCTCCTTCTCCTTCTTCTGATTCTTCTGATTCACACTCCAGACTTCACCTTCTCCTTCTCCTTCTTCTGCTTCTTCTGATTCACCCTCCTGACTTCACCTTCTCCTTCTCCTTCTTCTACTTCTTCTGATTCACCCTCATGACTTCACCTTCTCCTTCTCCTTCTTCTACTTCTTCTGCTTCACCCTCATGACTTCACCTTCTCCTTCTCCTTCTTCTACTTCTTCTGCTTCACCCTCCAGACTTCACCTTCTCCTTCTCCTTCTTCTGCTTCTTCTGATTCACCCTCCAGACTTCACCTTCTCCTTCTCCTGATTCTGCTTCTTCTGATTCACCCTCCAGACTTCACCTTCTCCTTCTCCTTCTTCTACTTCTTCTGATTCACCCTCCAGACTTCACCTTCTCCTTCTCCTTCTTCTACTTCTTCTGATTCAACCTCCAGTCTTCACCTTCTCCTTCTCCTTCTTCTGCTTCTTCTGATTCACCCTCCAGATTTCACCTTCTCCTTCTCCTTCTTCTGCTTCTTCTGATTCACCCTCCTGACTTCACCTTCTCCTTCTCCTTCTTCTGTTTCTTCAGATTCACCCTCCAGACTTCACCTTCTCCTTCTCCTTCTTCTACTTCTTCTGATTCACCCTCCAGACTTCATCTTCTCCTTCTACTTCTTCTGCTTCTTCTGATTCACCCTCCAGACTTCACCTTCTCCTTCTCCTTCTTCTGCTTCTTCTGATTCACCCTCCAGACTTCACCTTCTCCTTCTCCTTCTTCTGCTTCTACTGATTCACCCTCCAGACTTCACCTTCTCCTTCTCCTTCTTCTGCTTCTTCTGATTCACCCTCCAGACTTCACCTTCTCCTTCTCCTTCTTCTACTTCTTCTGATCCACCCTCCAGCCTTCTCCTTCTCCTTCTTCTACTTCTTCTGATTCACCCTCCAGACTTCACCTTCTCCTTCTCCTTCTTCTGCTTCTTCTGATTCACCCTCCAGACTTCACCTTCTCCTTCTCCTTCTTCTGCTTCTTCTGATTCACCCTCCATACTTCACCTTCTCCTTCTCCTTCTTCTGCTTCTTCTGATTCACCCTTCAGACTTCACCTTCTCCTTCTCCTTCTTCTGCTTCTTCTGATTCACCCTCCAGACCTCACCTTCTCCTTCTCCTTCTTCCAATTCTTCTGATTCACCCTCCAGACTTCATCTTCTCCTTCTCCTTCTTCTGCTTCTTTTGATTCACCCTCCAGACTTCACCTTCTCCTTCTCCTTCTTCTGCTTCTTCTGCTTCTCCCTCCTGACTTCACCTTCTCCTTCTCCTTCTTCTACTTCTTCTGATTCGCCCTCCAGACTTCACCTTCTTCTTCTCCTTCTTCTACTTCTTCTGATTCACCCTCCAGACTTCACCTTCTCCTTCTCCTTCTTCTGCTTTTTCTGATTCACCCTCCAGACTTCACCTTCTACTTCTCCTTCGTCTACATCTTCTGATTCACCCTCCAGACTACACCTTCTCCTTCTCCTTCTTCTACTTCTTCTGATTCACACTCCAGACTACACCTTCTCCTTCTCCTTCTTCTACTTCTTCTGATTCACCCTACAGACTTCACCTTCTCCTTCTCCTTCTTCTACTTCTTCTGATTCACCCTCCAGACTTCACCTTCTCCTTCTCCTTCTTCTACTTCTTCTGATTCACCCTCCTGACTTCACCTTCTCCTTCTCCTTCTTCTGCTTCTTCTGCTTCACCCTCCAGACTTCACCTTCTCCTTCTCCTTCTTCTGCTTCTTCTGCTTCACCCTCCAGACTTCACCTTCTCCTTCTCCTTCTTCAACTTCTTCTGCTTCGCCCTCCAGACTTCACCTTCTCCTTCTCCTTCTTCTGCTTCTTCTGCTTCACCCTCCAGACTTCACCTTCTCCTTCTCCTTCTTCTGCTTCTTCTGCTTCACCCTCCTGACTTCACCTTCTCCTTCTCCTTCTTCTAATTCTTCTGATTCACCCTCCAGACTTCACCTTCTCCTTCTCCTTCTTCTGCTTCTTCTGCTTCACCCTCCAGACTTCACCTTCTCCTTCTCCTTCTTCTGCTTCTTCTGCTGCGCCCGCCAGACTTCACCTTCTCCTTCTCCTTCTTCTGCTTCTTCTGCTTCACCTTCCTGACTTCACCTTCTCCTTCTCCTTCTTCTACTTCTTCTGCTTCACCCCCTTGACTTCACCTTCTCCTTCTCCTTCTTCTGCTTCTTCTGATTCACCCTCCTAACTTCACCTTCTCCTTCTCCTTCTTCTGCTTCTTCTGATTCACCCTCCTGACTTCACCTTCTCCTTCTCCTTCTTCTGCTTCTTCTGATTCACCCTCCAGACCTCACCTTCTCCTTCTCCTTCTTCGACTTCTTCTGATTCACCCTCCAGACTTCATTTTCTCCTTCTCCTTCTTCTACTTCTTCTGATTCACCCTCCAGTCTTCACCTTCTCCTTCTCCTTCTTCTGCTTCTTCTGATTCACCCTCCAGACTTCACCTTCTCCTTCTTCTGCTTCTTCTGATTCACCCTCCAGACCTCACCATCTCCTTCTCCTTCTTCTACTTCTTCTGATTCACCCTCCAGACTTCACCTTCTCCTTCTGCTTCTTCTACTTCTTCTGATTCACCCTCCAGTCTTCACCTTCTCCTTCTCCTTCTTCTGCTTCTTCTGATTCACCCTCCTGACTTCACCTTCTCCTTCTCCTTCTTCTGCTTCTTCTGATTCACCCTCCAGACTTCACCTTCTCCTTCTCCTTCTTTTACTTCTTCTGATTCACCCTCCAGACTTCACCTTCTCCTTCTACTTCTTCTGCTTCTTCTGATTCACCCTCCAGACTTCACCTTCTTCTTCTCCTTCTTCTGCTTCTTCTGATTCACCCTCCAGACTTCACCTTCTCCTTCTCCTTCTTCTGCTTCTTCTGATTCACCCTCCAGACTTCACCTTCTCCTTCTCCTTCTTCTGCTTCTTCTGATTCACCCTCCAGACTTCCCCTTCTCCTTCTCCTTCTTCTACTTCTTCTGATTCACCCTCCAGACTTCACCTTCTCCTTCTCCTTCTTCTGCTTTTTCTGATTCACCCTCCAGACTTCACCTTCTCCTTCTCCTTCGTCTACTGCTTCTGATTCACCCTCCAGACTACACCTTCTCCTTCCCCTTCTTCTACTTCTTCTGATTCACCCTCCAGACTCCACCTTCTCCTTCTCCTTCTTCTGCTTCTTCTGATTCACCCTCCAGACTTCACCTTCTGCTTCTTCTTCTTCTACTTCTTCTGATTCACCCTCCAGACTTCATCTTCTCCTTCTCCTTCTTCTACTTCTTCTTATTCACCCTCCAGATTTCACCTTCTCCTTCTCCTTCTTCTACATCTTCTGCTTCTCCCTCCAGACTTCACCTTCTCCTTCTCCTTCTTCTGCTTCTTCTGATTCACCCTCCAGACTTCACCTTCTCCTTCTCCTTCTTCTACTTCTTCTGATTCAACCTCCAGACTTCACCTTCTCCTTCTCCTTCTTCTACTTCTTCTGATTCAACCTCCAGACTTCACCTTCTCCTTCTCCTTCTTCTACTTCTTCTGATTCACCCTCCTGACTTCACCTTCTCCTTCTCCTTCTTCTGCTTCTTCTGCTTCACCCTCCAGACTTCACCTTCTCCTTCTCCTTCTTCTGCTTCTTCTGCTTCACCCTCCAGACTTCACCTTCTCCTTCTCCTTCTTCTGCTTCTTCTGCTTCACCCTCCTGACTTCACCTTCTCCTTCTCCTTCTTCTACTTCTTCTGATTCACCCTCCAGACTTCACCTTCTCCTTCTCCTTCTTCTGCTTCTTCTGCTTCACCCTCCAGACTTCACCTTCTCCTTCTCCTTCTTCTACTTCATCTGCTTCGCCCTCCATACTTCACCTTCTCCTTCTCCTTCTTCTGCTTCTTCTGCTTCACCCTCCAGACTTCACCTTCTTCTTCTCCTTCTTCTGCTTCTTCTGCTTCACCCTCCTGACTTCACCTTCTCCTTCTCCTTCTTCTACTTCTTCTGATTCACCCTCCAGACTTCACCTTCTCCTTCTCCTTCTTCTGCTTCTTCTGCTTCACCCTCCAGACTTCACCTTCTCCTTCTCCTTCTTCTGCTTCTTCTGATGCGCCCGACAGACTTCACCTTCTCCTTCTCCTTCTTCTGCTTCTTCTGCTTCAGCTTCCTGACTTCACCTTCTCCTTCTCCTTCTTCTACTTTTTCTGCTTCACCCCCCTGACTTCACCTTCTCCTTCTCCTTCTTCTGCTTCTTCTGATTCACCCTCCTAACTTCACCTTCTCCTTCTCCTTCTTCTGCTTCTTCTGATTGACCCTCCTGACTTCACCTTCTCCTTCTCCTTCTTCTACTTCTTCTGATTCATCCTCCAGACTTCACCTTCTCCTTCTCCTTCTTCTACTTCTTCTGATTCACCCTCCAGACTTCACCTTCTCCTTCTCCTTCTTCTGCTTCTTCTGATTCACCCTCCAGACTTCACCTTCTCCTTCTCCTTCTTCTACTTCTTCTGATTCACCCCTCCAGCCTTCTCCTTCTCCTTCTTCTACTTCTTCTGATTTCACCCTCCAGACTTCACCTTCCTCCTTCTCCTTCTTCTGCTTCTTCTGATTCACCCTCCAGACTTCACCTTCTCCTTCTCCTTCTTCTGCTTCTTCTGATTCACCCTCCCATACTTCACCTTCTCCTTCTCCTTCTTCTGCTTCTTCTGATTCACCCTTCAGACTTCACCTTCTCCTTCTCCTTTCTTCTGCTTCTTCTGATTCACCCTCCAGACCTCACCTTCTCCTTCTCCTTCTTCCAATTCTTCTGATTCACCCTCCAAGACTTCATCTTCTCCTTCTCCTTCTTCTGCTTCTTCTGATTCACCCTCCAGACTTCACCTTTCTCCTTCTCCCTTCTTCTGCTTCTTCTGCTTCTCCCTCCTGACTTCACCTTCTCCTTCTCCTTCTTCTTCTACTTCTTCTGATTCGCCCCTCCAGACTTCACCCTTCTTCTTCTCCTTCTTCTACTTCTTCTGATTCACCCTCCAGACTTCACCTTCTCCTTCTCCTTCTTCTGCTTTTTCTGATTCACCCTCCAGACTTCACCTTCTCCTTCTCCTTCGTCTACTTCTTCTGATTTCACCCTCCAGGACTACACCTTTCCTCCTTCTCCTTCTTCTACTTCTTCTGATTCACACTCCAGACTACACCTTCTCCTTCTCCTTCTTCTACTTCTTCTGATTCACCCTACAGGACTTCACCTTCTCCTTCTCCTTCTTCTACTTCTTCTGATTCACCCTCCAGACTTCACCTTCTCCTTCTCCTTCTTCTACTTCTTCTGATTCACCCCTCCTGACTTCACCTTCTCCTTCTCCTTCTTCTGCTTCTTCTGCTTCACCCTCCAGACTTTCACCTTCTCCTTCTCCTTCTTCTGCTTCTTCTGCTTCACCCTCCAGACTTCACCTTCTCCTTCTCCTTCTTCAACTTCTTCTGCTTCGCCCTCCAGGACTTCACCTTCTCCTTCTCCTTCTTCTGCTTCTTCTGCTTCACCCCTCCAGACTTCACCTTCTCCTTCTCCTTCTTCTGCTTCTTCTGCTTCACCCTCCTGACTTCACCTTTCTCCTTCTCCTTCTTCTAATTCTTCTGATTTCACCCTCCAGACTTCACCTTTCTCCTTCTCCTTCTTCTGCTTCTTCTGCTTCACCCTCCAGACTTCACCTTCTCCTTCTCCTTCTTCTGCTTCTTTCTGCTGCGCCCGCCAGGACTTCACCTTCTCCTTCTCCTTCTTCTGCTTCTTCTGCTTCACCTTCCTGACTTCACCTTCTCCTTCTCCTTCTTCTACTTCTTCTGCTTCACCCCCCTTGACTTCACCTTCTCCTTCTCCTTCTTCTGCTTCTTCTGATTCACCCTCCTAACTTCACCTTCTCCTTCTCCTTCTTCTGCTTTCTTCTGATTCACCCTCCTGACTTCACCTTCCTCTCTCTTCTCCTTCTTCTGCTTCTTCTGATTTCACCCCTCCAGACCTCACCCTTCTCCTTCTCCTTCTTGGACTTCTTCTGATTTCACCCTCCAGACTTCATTTTTCTCCTTCTCCTTCTTCTGCTTCTTCTGATTCACCCTCCAGACTTTCACCTTCTCCTTCTACTTCTTCTGCTTTCTTCTGATTCACCCTCCAGAACTTCACCTTCTTCTTCTCCTTCTTCTGCTTTCTTCTGATTCACCCTCCAGACTTCACCTTCTCCTTCTCCTTCTTCTGCTTCTTCTGATTCACCCTCCAGAACTTCACCTTCTCCTTTCTCCTTCTTCTGCTTCTTCTGATTCACCCTCCAGACTTCCCCTTCTCCTTCTCCTTCTTCTACTTCTTCTGAATTCACCCTCCAGACCTTCACCTTCTCCTTCTCCTTCTTCTGCTTTTTCTGATTCACCCTCCAGACTTCACCTTCTCCTTCTCCTTCGTCCTACTGCTTCTGATTCACCCTCCAGACTACACCTTCTCCTTCCCCTTCTTCTACTTCTTCTGATTCACCCTCCAGGACTCCACCTTCTCCTTCTCCTTCTTCTGCTTCTTCTTCTGATTCACCCTCCCAGACTTCACCTTCTGCTTCTTCTTCTTCTACTTCTTCTGATTCACCCTCCAGAACTTTCATCTTCTCCTTCTCCTTCTTCTACTTCTTCTTATTCACCCTCCAGATTTTCACCTTCTCCTTCTCCTTCTTCTACATCTTCTGCTTTCTCCCTCCAGACTTCACCTTCTCCTTCTCCTTCTTCTGCTTCTTCTGATTCACCCTCCAGACTTCACCTTCTCCTTCTCCTTCTTCTACTTCTTCTGATTCAACCTCCAGACTTCACCTTCTCCTTCTCCTTCTTCTACTTCTTCTGATTCAACCTCCAGACTTCACCTTCTCCTTCTCCTTCTTCTACTTCTTCTGATTCACCCTCCTGACCTTCACCTTCTCCTTCTCCTTCTTCTGCTTCTTCTGCTTCACCCTCCAGACTTCACCTTCTCCTTCTCCTTCTTCTGCTTTCTTCTGCTTCAACCCTCCAGGACTTTCACCTTCTCCTTCTCCTTCTTCTGCTTCTTCTGCTTCAACCCTCCTGACTTCACCTTCTCCTTCTCCTTCTTCTACTTCTTCTGATTCACCCTCCAGACTTCACCTTCTCCTTCTCCTTCTTCTGCTTCTTCTGCTTCACCCTCCAGACTTCACCTTCTCCTTCTCCTTCTTCTACTTCATCTGCTTCGCCCTCCATACTTCACCTTCTCCTTCTCCTTCTTCTGCTTTCTTCTGCTTCACCCTCCAGACTTCACCTTCTTCTTCTCCTTCTTCTGCTTCTTCTGCTTCACCCTCCTGACTTCACCTTCTCCTTCTCCTTCTTCTACTTCTTTCTGATTCACCCTCCAGACTTCACCTTCTCCTTCTCCTTCTTCTGCTTCTTCTGCTTCACCCTCCAGACTTCACCTTCTCCTTCTCCTTCTTCTGCTTTCTTCTGATGCGCCCGACAGACTTCACCTTCTCCTTCTCCTTCTTCTGCTTCTTCTGCTTCAGTTTCCTGACTTCACCTTCTCCTTCTCCTTCTTCTACTTTTTCTGCTTCACCCCCCCTGACTTCACCTTCTCCTTCTCCTTCTTTCTGCTTCTTCTGATTCACCCTCCTAACTTCACCTTCTCCTTCTCCTTCTTCTGCTTCTTCTGATTGACCCTCCTGACTTCACCTTCTCCTTCTCCTTCTTCTACTTCTTCTGATTCATCCTCCAGAACTTGACCTTCTCCTTCTCCTTCTTCTACTTCTTCTGATTCACCCTCCAGACTTCACCTTCTCCTTCTCCCTTCTTCTGCTTCTTCTGATTCACCCTCCAGACTTCACCTTCTCCTTCTCCTTCTTCTACTTCTTTCTGATTCACCCTCCAGCCTTCTCCTTCTCCTTCTTCTACTTCTTTCTGATTCACCCTCCAGACTTCACCTTCTCCTTCTCCTTCTTCTGCTTCTTCTGATTCACCCTCCAGACTTTCACCTTCTCCTTCTCCTTCTTCTGCTTCTTCTGATTTCACCCTCCATACTTCACCTTCTCCTTCTCCTTCTTCTGCTTCTTCTGATTCACCCTTCAGACTTCACCTTCTCCTTCTCCTTCTTCCTGCTTCTTTCTGATTCACCCTCCAGACCTCACCTTCTCCTTCTCCTTCTTCCAATTCTTCTGATTCACCCCTCCAGACTTCAATCTTCTCCTTCTCCTTCTTCTGCTTCTTCTGATTCACCCTCCAGACTTCACCTTCTCCTTCTCCTTCTTCTGCTTCTTCTGCTTCTCCCTCCTGACTTCACCTTCTCCTTCTCCTTCTTTCTACTTCTTCTGATTCGCCCCTCCAGACTTCACCTTCTTCTTCTCCTTCTTCTACTTCTTCTGATTCACCCTCCAGAACTTCACCTTCTCCTTCTCCTTCTTCTGCTTTTTTCTGATTTCACCCTCCAGACTTCACCTTCTCC